>NC_057713.1:32193776-32203980 GCF_004010195.1 Chiloscyllium plagiosum | reverse complement strand
CAGTCTATGTTTGGAAAGTTAAAATCCCCTACCATAACTACCCTATTATTCTTACAGATAACTGAGATTTCCTGACAAGTTTATTTCTCAATTTTCACTCTGACTATTAGGGAGTACAATCCCAATAAGGTGATCATCCCTTTCTTATTTCTCAGTTCCACCCAAATAACTTCCCTGGATGTATTTCCGGGAATATCCTCCCTCAGCACAGCTGTAATGCTATCCCTTATCAAAAAGGCCACTCCTCCTCCCCTCTTACCTCCGTTTCTATCCTTCCTGTAGCATTTGTATCCTGGAACATTAAGCTGCCAGTCCTGCCCATCCCTGAGCCATGTTTCCGTAATTGCTATGATATCCCAGTCTCATATTCCTAACCATGCCCTGAGTTCATCTGCCTTCTCTATTAGGCCCCTTGCATTGAAATAAATGTAGTTTAATTTATTAATCCTACCTTGTCCCTGCTTGCCCTGACTGTTTGACTCACTTCTGTTCTCAGCTGTACCCATCTCAGATCGATCTCTTTCCTCACTATCTCCCTGGGTCCCCACCCACCACCTTACTAGTTTAAATCCTCCCAAGCAGTTCTAGCAAATTTCCCTGCCAGTATATTAGTCCCCTTCCAATTTAGGTGCAATCCATCTTCTTGTACTCTTAGGGCACTGGCTACATGCACCCCACATCCACCGACATTGGCATCCTCTATGTGCCAGTCTCTAGAAATGCTCATGTCACATCTCAGATCACTTCTGCACTTCAACGTTGCACCTTGGGCTGCACTGGCAGCTATTACTGTAATGTTACAGCAAGGACCCCACCCTCAAGGACAGACAGACACAGTGCATAGATTAGACCAGGCTGCATCTCCATGTTCTTTGTTTACTGTCACAGCTCTCAGTCACTTTGAACCAACCTGAGTTCTCAGAGCATCCTGCTGTGTATTGCATTGTTGCACTTTTATTTGCTTTGCTCCTTCAGCCTGCAATACCAGGTTCATATTCCTTCTGTCTTTGATGTTGAACACAGAAACAACAGCAGGATGTTTGTCCTAGTTGTCAGCAGGACTCAGTCAAATCAAAGTGGGATTACAAAATATATTACCAACCATAACATGTGAACTAAACAATGCTTTAGACTTGGAGCCATGAAAAAAACTAATTAAAATGTATAAAACTTTACAGCATCTGCACAATTCACACTGAGTAGTTATATTCTCCTGGCTGAATCACCTCAGGATAAGAAGTTAACTATTTAGGATTAAAATTTTGTCGCTCAAATTGCCATGGATCTTTGTAATTCTCTATCCAATAAGTCCATGGATATTCAGACAATATGCACATTCAAGACTGGATTAATGGACTTTTGGCATGAAGGGAATTGTGGGATAAAGAGATAATGTGGAAAAGTAGAATTGTTACAGATATTCAAAGGTGGAGCAGGCTTGAAAGGCTACAGTCCCTACTCCAGCTCTGAATTCCTATGTGTCAAATGTTTAGGAATTCAACCACTGGCAGTTTATGATTAGGAAAGAGTGCCTCCACCAATCCTACTTTCTGTACTGAATCTAAGGTCCTGTTCATTTAACAGTGATAAAAGACTCATTAGTCTTAACAAGAAGAGGCATTTATCTTAACAAAGGGTGGTAGTCTATTTCATGATAGCAACATGTACAGATTATATTGGTTAGTTAAGTTCCTTTACAGAGACTGTCAGGAGCCAGAGATGATCTGTTTGACCTAACACCCAAATAGTGGGCTGAATGGCTTACATTCCTATGTACTTACACTGGCACCATCCGCTACCTTTTCCTCCAGTACATTAATGGCTGTATTGGCACCACCTTGTGCTCCCCCAAGGAGATTGAACAGTTCATCAATCTCACAAACACCTTCCACGCTGACCTGAATTTCACCTGGACCATCTCTGACACCTCTGTCTGCTTTCTGGACCTCTCCGTCTCCATCTCCTACGACCAACTCAACACGGACATCTATTTCAAACCCATCCGCTACCTGGACCACACCTCGTCCCATCCCACCTCCTGTAAAATCACTATCCCTTACTCCTAATTCCTATGCCTGCGCTATACCTGCTCCCAGGAGGAGCAATTCCATTCCAGGACATCCCAATGACCTCTTATTTCAAGGATTGCAATTTCCCCTCTCATGTGATCAACAATGCCCTCCAGCACATTTCCTTCACTTCCCGCACCTGGGCCCTTGAACACCACCCTTCCACACGCAACAAGGATGGAACCCCCTGGTCCTCACCGTTCATCCCACTAATCTCCGGATACAGTGCATTATCCTCCACCATTTCTGTTACCTACAATCAGACCCCACCACCAACGATATATTTCCCTCCCTATCCCTATCCACATTCCGCAGAGAACATTCCCTCCGTGACTCCCTTGTGAGGTTCGTGACCCCCCCACCAACCTATTCTCCACACTGGGCACCTTCCCTTGCTGCTGCAAGAGGTGTAAAACCTGCACCCAGACCTCCCCCCTCACCTCCGTCCAAGGCCCAAAAGGATCTTTGCACATCAAGCAGAGATCGTCCTGCACATCCACCCACCTCATCTACTGTGTCCATTGCTCTCAAAGTGGTCTTCTCAACATTGGGGAGTCAGGATGCCAACTCGCAAAGCATTTCAGGGAACATCTCTGGGACACATGCACCAAGCAACCCCACTGCCCTGTGGTTGACCATTTCAACTCTCCCTCCCAAACCCACAGGGACATGCCAGTCCTGGGGCTCTTCCACTGCCAAACCAAAGCCACCTGCTAACTGGAGAAGGAACACCTCATCTTCTGCTTTGGAACCTTTCAACCACATAGGCATCAACATTGACTTCACTAATTTCCAAATCTTCCCAACCTCATCCCAGATCCAACCCTCCAACTCGGCACCGCCCTCTTGACCTGACCTATCTGTCCATCTGTCTTCCCACCTAACAACTCCACCCACCCACCAACCTATCACAATTAACCCCCACCTATATCCACCTATTCCACATTCCTGATGAAAGGCTTATGCCTGAAGCGTTGATTCTCTTGTTCCTCAGATGCTGTGCTTTTCCAGCAGCACACTTGTTGACTCTTCCTTTCCTATGTGTACAGCTGCCAGCAAAGTGAGCCTTCTGATTTAGCAGAAAGAATTTCGACAAATCTTGAATATTGTTCAAGGTTATTACAAAAACAATGTCACCACTTAGCTAAACGAAAGATAGACAGTGGTGTTGGCAATGATTCCAGGTTGAAGCCAGTTAAAAACCTGAAATGAAAAATAGTTTATTCCTCCCTCTACGTGTTTTGATTTGCTTGTAATGTACATAATTTTAAAAATACATACAAGATGTGTAAAGAAATGTTTAATGTCATAATATGCTAATAGAAGAGTTAACAGAAATATTTGCTCACATTGCAATCTCAGAAGAACTGCAAGGATATTACACATGAAAAGTACAGTCTTTAATATTAAAAATGTCAAGAAATATCTCAAAATCCATCTCTAAATCCTCACTTGCTATTCCCAATTTCCGTACCATACACTCAATATATGTCCAATTTGGTTATGTTTCTACACCCTTGACTTGCATCAGTGCGTCTGGAAGATTTAAACTATTTATTTTACAGTGGTTTTGCACTTTCATACCCTTAAGTTTCCTATGGAGGCTCCTTAAATGGTTGCTGCAGCTCTTCAGTAATTTAACTGAGCCAAAGGTTTGCTAGTTGCATGCACATGCATGCTGCCAAAATAAACATGATGGACATCTTAGCCTGTCAGTATTGAGCTATGATATGTTAGAAACTAGATGAATTGAAAAAGGAACTGTTCAAGAATATTTTCATTCCTTTCTTTTTATTTCCTCCAATGATTCCTCTTTACACTGAGTTATTAACTTTTTTTTGTTCTTTTAGTTAATTTTAAGAGAGTGTGTAAAATGTATGATAGAGTCAGCCACCTGTTTTATGTATCCCTGAATGTGTTTTCATCGACATCAATGCATTCCTCAGCTTATTTCGTATGCATGCAGAAATTGTTTGGTGAGTCTTGCCCCTGCTGTTGCTTCATGGGTTGAACATCCTGGTGCTATATTTGAAGGGCAGCCAGACACCCATCTGAATGCTGGTCACATGCATCCCCCCCCTCCCCGGAGATGTCTCAAGCGTGAGAGAATATGGACCCACGTTTCAGCAATGTCTTGCTGCACAATAATGTGGAGGTGCCAGTGTTAGACTGGGGTGGACAAAGTCACTTCTGACTTTGCTGCCCAATAGTAAGTAGGACTGCAGGATTTGCTTGTCTCAGCCTCAATGCATGCAACTGTCCCTCCATCCGCACCTAGAAAACAGCCCTTCATCTCAAACGTCTCTGCAGTTGCCAATCTACTTGGGATCTCAACATCATGAAGTCCCCGAGTCTTGGAGTGAATGTGCTGATCTGTGGAGAGGAGAACACACTGAAGATCATTTTCATAGATTTGACTAATTGTTACGTAGGTTTGCCTTTAGTTGGCCCACGTGTAACACCTCCCATCTGCAGTGACCTTCCTTCTAATCAAGTTGTTCACTATTAATGAGGAGCTACAGAGAGATGAAATGTTGCTTTTCACTTCCAGAAGATCTTCTACCCTCCCCTTTCACTTGCCAATTTTCCCATTATCCTTGTTAGGATTCCATTGTTAGGATCAATCACTCCTTTGTCAACTCACAGCTGCATCTATCCAGAAAAGTAGTGGGTTGTCATTTTGTTTTAAATTTCCATCATTTGCTTTCAATTTCTTGTGTTGTTAGTATATTATGGTTGTAAAATTACAAGTTATATTAAAATCAAAAGTTCAGTTGACTACATTTGGCATCAAGGGACTCCAGCTAAACTAGAGTCAATGGGAAAACTCTCTGCTGGTTGGAGACATCTCTGGCATGAAGGAGGATTGTTGCGGTTGTTTAAGGTCAATCATCTCATGCCTATAATATAATTCCAGGCGCTCCTCTGAGGAATGTCTCAAGCTCAACCATCTTCAGCTGTTTCATCAATGAATCTTACCTTCACAAAAGGTTAGAAGACAGAATATTCACTGATGCTTGTACAGTGTTCAACACCATTCAGATATAGAAGCAAAACTTTCTATCAGCAGATCAGAAACAAGCCTTCAAGCTGGCCCAATGCACCACTCATCCAACCATGTGGCTGTAGATTGTCTGCTTCCAAGGTTGACAGGCCTGACTCCATCCCAGAAAAAGGCTTGTCTGAATCAGAATTTAGTAGGAGTAGGACAATAAATTAAAACATCGAGTTAGCCAAAATCAGATTTAAAGTCTTTGATCAGATTTTCAATCATCTTTCCTTATATCCTCTTTTTTTTAGCTCAGCAACACAGCTGTTCTGAGTATTGTCCTGTGAAGTTCCTTAGTTAAGGTAAAGTCACCATAAGTCTGACCATAGGGCTGTTCTCTTATTAGAGAGAGACAGTTGGTGGTGGTTTAACTTGAGGGTCAGCACACCTCAGGTGAGGGGAAAGGTTGAGTATGAGAATCCTTAGCCAGTGTGGGAATTAAACCCATGCTATTAGCATTACTGTAGATTACAAACCAGTTATCTATCTAACTGAGTTAAATCAACTCCTTAGTAAAGCTGCTTTTTTTTAGATTAGATTAGATTCCCTACAGTGTGGAAACAGGCTCTTCAGCCCAACAAGTCCACACTGACACTCCGAAGAGTAACCCACCCAGACCCATTTTCTTCTGACGAATGTACCTAACACTATGGGCAATTTAGCATGGCCAATTCACCTGGCCTGCACATCTTTGGACTGTGGGAGGAAATCCATGCAAATATGGAGAGAATGTGCAAACTCCATACAGACAGTTGCCCAAGGCTGGAATTGAACCCAGGACCCTGGCGCTGTGAGACAGTAGTGCTAATCACTGAGCTATCATACCGCCAAAAGTAAATTGTTGTAGCTTTTGTTTGCAATTAGATACCGCCAAAATCTGATTAGCATGAAATGTAAAAATAATAGTTAAAAACCATTAGTTGTATTAGATTTTAAACTAATAATTCACTTTCAAATTAATTCCCTGTGAATGTATTCTGTTCAGCTTTCAGGCTCAGCTGCCTCAATTGTACTCCTCCTGATTAGTTTGCTTTATTACCTGTTACCTGTGCACTCCTTGTTCCTGTGCCCCATCCAGACTTACACTTCCCAAATATTAGTTGTTTGCCCCATTCTTCTTAGCAAAAGGTAATATCTTATATTTACTTGTCTTGAACTTTATTTGCCATTTCATATTCCATATAGTGTTGATTTTAATTAAATTCTTCACTTGTCCTTTAAGAAAAGCTTTCGTACTGACAAATTCTTTATGGGCTGATTGTTATTATTACTCTGCTTTACAAATCTAAAGGGAGTATTTTGTGATTGGTATCAGTGCCAGGTGGATCTCATTGACTATGAGCTTCTTGATTGAGATTGTTAACCCAGGCTAGTCAGGAAGCCCTGGCTGACAGATATAAGCAGGAGATTCAGAATGTCCCCTCAGTCAAGCAACTGGCTTTGAGCTGGTTAGGGCACTGTGCACATGTAAATAAAGGGTGACTTGGTGATGGATACTGGCTGCTGTGGTGTTATTTCAGAGTACAAGAGCAGAGGGACCTGGGTATGTATGTGTTAAAGTAGTTGACAGTGGCAGGACAGGTGAAGGGAGCAGTTAATAAAGCATAAAAGTATCTGAGGTTTACTGACAGTGAGATACAGTACAACAGCAAGGAGGTTATGCTGAACTTCTGTAAGACACCTGTTTAATCCCAGTTGAGTACAGTTCTGGACACCACAATATAGTGCATTAGAGTGGGTGCAGAAGAGCTTTACAAGAATGGTCCCAGAAATGAAAATCTTCAGATATGAGGATAGACTAGAGAGGTTGGGTCTGTTGTACTTAGAGAGAAAACTATGAGGAGATCGGATATAAGTTTTCAAATCATGAGGGAGCAGGATGGAAGAGATCTGAAGAAACTGTTCTCACCTATAAAACGATCAACAATGAGAGGACATGGTTTTAAAGTGATTTTCAAAAGTAGCAAATGTGACATGGGAATTGACTTTACAAAAGTGGTTCAGGTCTAGAATGCACTGCCTGGATGTATGGTGGAAGTGGTTTCTGTTGAGGCATTGAAGTTGGCACTAGATGATTATTTGAATAGAAACAGTGTGCAAGGATATGGAGCAAAGGCTGGAGAATGGTGCAAAATCATGATTCTCATTTGGAGAACCTGTGCAGACATGATGGGCTGAAGAGCCTCCTTCTATGCTATGCCACTTCTCTGATTCTGTGACACCCTGCTTTAATATTACATGGATAATTAGTGAATATTAGAATCTTGGAATGGTAATGGATTAGTAGCATTCTAATGGACAGACAAATGGTGAACAAACATGCTTTCCAATCCCAGTGGGTGCAGTTTAAATTCTGTTGGGGGAGGTCAACTTGTATACTCCTGCTTCAACTTACACACGTGTATGTATGGTAATTCCTTTCTTATAGAGTGATAGAGATATACAACATGGAAATTAACCCTTCAGTCCAACTTGTTCATGCCAACTAGATATCCTAAATTAATCTAGTCCCATTTGCCAGCACTTGACCCATATCTCTCTTAAACCCTTCCTATTCATGTACCCATTCAGGTGTCTTTTAAATGTTTAATTGTACGAGTCTCCACCACTTCCTCTGACAGCTCATCCCATATATGCACCACTATTTGTGTGAAAAAGTTGCCCCTTAGGTCCCTTTTAAATTTTTCCCCTCTCAGCTTAAACCTATGCCCTCTAGTTCTGGATTCTCTCACCCCTCAAGATTTTATAAACCTCTATAAGGACACCCCTCCGCTTCCGATGCTCCTGGGAAAATAGCCGCGGCCTATTCAGCCTCTCCTATAACTCAAACTCTCCAACCCTGGCAACATCCTTGGAAATCTTCTCTGAACCCTTTCAAGTTTCATAACATTCTTCCGATAGGAGGGAGACCAGAATGGCACACAATATTCCAAAAGTGGCCTAACCAATGTCCTATACAGCTGCAACAATGATCTCCCAACTGTGATATTCAAGTATGCAAAAGATCTAATTATAGTTCTGTGTCATTCCATGGAATCTCCTACCTCTGAAAATGATGATGGAATTGCAGAGATTGTCTTCTGCAGAACTGTATTAAGTTAACTAAATCCTTCTGAAATATATGCATTCAAAATCTTTCAATTAATAAAATACCCATTGTTGTAATCTTCATTTAATAGCTTACTATTCATTGCAAATATATGTGGTTTATACACATTTACAGTATTCTAAAAGTGGCCTCAAGTCCTGTACAACCACAACATGACATCCCAACTCCTCAACTCAATGCTCTGACCAATGAAGGCAAGAAACCAAACACCTTCTTCTTCACCGTGTCTACCTGACACTCCACTTCCAAGGAGCTATGCACCTGCACACAGTGGTCTCTTTGTTTGGCAACATTCCCCAGGGCCCTGCCATTAACTGTATATGTCCTGCTCTGGGTTGTCTTACTAAAATGCAAAGCCTCACATTTATATAAATTAAACTCCATCTGCCACTCCTGGCCCATTGGCCCATTTGATCAAGTACACTATTTTATTTTTATAGTAATCTCTCCCACTGACTGATACTTAGGTATGGAACAGTTGAAAACTTTATCAACTTTCTTTTCGTACATCTTGGCAGCAGCAACAAAGTTTCTATCGCAGTAGCTCTAATTTCTAAGTGGCGAACATGGATGTCAAATGAACTGCGGAGTTTTTCAGATCATGAACTTTTATATGTTTCTGAAATTGCCCGTAATTCCTATCAGATTCAGTGAAAATTCAGGTGTAATAGCCCCTCATACCTTAACACTCTTCGCTTATTACATGTTCAATGAGTTCAATTTAAAGTCTGTCGGGTCTGAGCATTGTTTTCATGTGTGTCTGACTTACTTGCTTAATTGGACTCATTTTACATTAATAATGTGATGTGATTCATCGTGAGACATAACTTATTATCATTGAAACACAAGATATATATATACATGGAATTCTATGAAACCCATCTTTCCCTCTAATTTCCCTAGTAAGCTTACATTTATTCAATGACTATGTTCCCACACTGGTTTAAAGTTTCTTTGGAAGTGCAGGATGGTGAAGAAGTTTGTACTAAACCGGTTACAGCTGGTCCACGTGAGGCTGAGATTGTTCTTCTCACTCCCAAAGTTCCTGCTCCTTGTGCTAACATTGCCTTTGGAGTGCAGCCTCTGATTCTAGTGGCCCCTTTAAATATAGTTCTCTGGACATCCCCAAGTACGAGGCTTACAAAGTCAGAATGATAACCGTCATGCAGATCGTAAGCTCCTATGAAGTTACAGCACTTTTATGCAACAATGTAATTAACATAATTCATAGAGTCATAGAGACGTACAGCACGGAAACAGACCCTTCTGTCCAACCTGTCCAGCTGATCAGATATCCCAACCCAATCTAGTCCCACCTGCCAGGACCTGGCCCATATCCCTCCAAACCCTTCCTATTCATATACCCATCCAAATGCCTCTTAAATGTTGCAGTTGTACCAGCCTCCACCACTTCCTCTGGCAGCTCATTCCATACAAGTACCACCCTCTGCGTGAAAAAGTTGCCCCTTAGGTGTCTTTTATATCTTTCCCCTCTCACCATAAACCTATGCCCTACAGTTCTGTATTCCCCGACACCGGGGAAAAGACTTTGCCTGTTTACCCAATCCGTGCCCCTCATAATTTTGTAAACCTCTATAAGGTCACCCCTCAGCCTCTAACCCTCCAGGGAAAACAGCCCCAGCCTCTTCAGCCTCTCTCTATAGCTCAAATCCTCCAACCCTGAAAACATCCTTGTAAATCTTTTCTGAACCCTTTCAAGTTTCACAACATCTTTCCAACAGGAAGGAGACCAGAATTGCATACAATATTCCAACAGTGGCCTCACCAATGTCCTGTACAAACGCAGCATGACCTCCCGACTCCTGTACTCACTACTCTGACCAATAAAGGAAAGCATACCAAACGCCTTCTTCACTATCCTATCTATCTGTGACTCCACTTTCAAGGAGCTATGAACCTGCACTCCAAGGTCTCTTTTTTCAGCAACACTCCCTAGGACCTTACCATTAAGTGTAT
>NC_057713.1:32115516-32193734 GCF_004010195.1 Chiloscyllium plagiosum | reverse complement strand
CACTCCACTGGTCACAGGCCTCCAGTCTGAAAAACAACCCTCCACCACCACCCTCTGTCTTCTACCTTTGAGCCAGTTCTGTATCCAAATGGCTAGTTCCCCCTGTATTCCATGAGATCTAACCTTGCTAATCAGTCTCCCATTGGGAACCTTGTCGAACGCCTTTCTGAAGTCCATATAGATTACATCTACCGCTCTGCCTTCATCAATCCTCTTTGCTACTTCTTCAAAATTCAGTTCCTCCATGTAAATGTGTTCTGTCCCAGGAAGTAGTTTTACAAAAGGCAGTATTGGATATTGTAATTTCTCGATTGATTGAGCCATCCGCAGGAACCGGGCTACTTCTTCTGAAACTCTGGTCTATTGTTCCATTTGACAGCTTGCAGGATTGTCTCATCAACATTTATTCAATATAGTCAATCAAGTTAAATGACTTGCTTATCTGTCTGGCTTGATCCAATTTGACAGTGAATTCTGCAAGCTTCCTGGCTTACTATCTCGATTCCCTTCCCAGCGTGCCATTCAGTTGGCCAATGTTGCCTTTAGTGTCCCAAAAAAGAGCTTTGAGTATAGGAGTTGGAATGGCATGTTGTGGTTGTACAGGATATTGATGAGGCCACTCTTGGAGTACTGTGTACAATTCTAGTCGTTTTGCTATAAGAAGGCTATTATTAATTGGAAAAGTGTGCAGAAAAATTTGTAAAGGCATGCTAGAACTGGAGGACTGAAGTTATAAGGAAAAGCTGGATAGGCTGGGATGTTTTCAGTGGAATGTAGGAGGTCATAGGGTGACTGTATAGAGATAAGATGAATATCAAAGGTTTTTTTCATTAGAGTAGGGGAGTTCAAAACTAGAGGGCACAATTTTAAGGTGAGAGGAGAAAGATTTAAAAGGGACCTGAGGGGCAACTTTCTCTCACAAAAGTTCATTTGTATGTGGAATGAACTGCCAGAGGAAGTGGTAGATGCAGGTACAGTTATAACATTTAAAAGATATTTGGACAAGTATATGAATAGCAAATGTCTAGAAGGATATAGGCCAAGTGGAGGCAAATGGGGTTAGTTTAGTTTGGGAAACTTGGTCAGTGTAGATGAATTGGACAGAAGATCTGTTTCCATGCTGCGTGACTCTAAGATTCTACTTCATTTAGAAGTGACACCCCACTACCTACATTATCCCCCCTTTTCTGAAGTCATGATGTCGAATACCATTAAGTACATTCCTGAGCTTCACAAAGTTAAGCAGATAGTAAGCTGAAGCTGGTTCACAAAAATAAATCAACGGAACATTTATATGAGAAGGAGAATTGCTTGGGGTTGGAATTTTAACATCCCTGCAGGAATGCCAGGCAGTTGATGGGGGTAGGGAAATTGGGCACCATACCAGCAATCTGGGCTCCTGTAGCAGAGGAAGAGCAATTGCCTCTTTTTAAGGCCCTCTGTACCATCTGAAGCCTCCATGCCCCAAGATATTTACTCTCCAGCTATTCCCCTCACTCTGATCCTGTCTACCCGGAGCCCAAACCCCTTGTTGGAGGCTGCCAGCACATCCACTTCAAGCCTACTAATAGGTCAATAATTATTAAATTGGTGCATGTCAAGCAGCCAAATGGAGATGGTGTTGCCCCTGATTTTCACACAGAAAGTAAGGATTGAATTCTTAGGGCAAAATTCAGCACTAGAATTTATCCTATAGTATATATGTTGGTCAAATCATTTACATTTTGTTACTTATTTGTCCTTCACACTTGATATAGAACTGTCATTACTCATTTGTCATTGCTAATATATTCCTGATTTACTTCAATCTCTGCCTTATCTGAAGGTTGAAGGATTTTCTATCTTGGATCCATTGATGCCACCAGAACTGAAATATTCTTGATAAAGGCAATACAAAATGAGTTGAAAACATTTAATGAAGGATATAAACTGGTTGGAAATCTGTAAGTTAGCGGCTATGGCACATCAGAAAGAATTGGGGATCCATTATTGAATGTAACTTATCTTAATGAGACTGGAACAGGAGGGGGTGGAACTTATGTAACAACTGTATAAAGCTTTGCTCAGACAGTACTGTAATCAGTTTGGGGCATAGCATTTCATGAGGAACATATTGTCCTGGGAGGTAATGCAGTCCATATTGACTAGGATGGTGCCAGGGCGAAAAGGTTAAATTGTGAGGACATAATGTTTATATTTCCTTGAACATGTAGGATTTAGGGGTCATCCAATGAAGGTGTTTAACAATGAAGGCAAATGTTTAAAGGATTAAATAGGTAGATGGAGGAAACTATATTTTCTGGAGGGAAAATCAATGTCAAGTATGCCCTTAATATTTTAATTTTAAAACTAATGCTTGGTCATACAGTGATGATAAAAGGAAGTGTTGAGGTTCTTGTGGTGTAGTATCCCTACCTCAGAGGCCTGGTTTCAAGTCCTGCTTGCTCCAGAGGTGTATAACAACATCCCTGAACAGATTTGAGTGTATCCATAAGAAAGTGTTTCTTTTTATAGAGAATGGTGGAAATCCAGAGCTCTCTCCTCCAAAAGACTATTGAAATTAGGTCAATTGGATAGCTCAAAACGGAGACTGATGGATTGTTGTTAGTTAGGGATGTTAAATTATATTGAGCAAAGATTGGAGGGAATATTAATACATATGCAAAAAATACCAGAAGTTGCTGGAAAAGCTCAGCAGGTCTGGCAGTATCTGTGAAGAGAAATCAGAGTTAACATTTCAGGTCTGGTGACCCTTCCTCGGAACTGATGGTAGCTCAGAAAATGTTGGTTTGTATTGCAGGAGATAGAGTGGGAGAAGAGAGTAAGGAGTAAATGAGAGGTGGGGATAGAGCCCAAAGAGAGAGAAGCGCAGTTGCACAGACAAATGAGTTGATAACAATCTGGCTGAGAGGGTGAATAGCTGTGAAAAGAGACTGTTAGTGGCTAACAATAGCCTATTGGCTGGATATTGCACTACACACACACACACACACACACACACACACACGTATTCCTATGCGTGCGCACACTCACACTCTCTTACACGCACACAGGCACTCCTATACATGGGCACGCACACAGGCACTGACACACATTCTTACAGAGACACACACTCCCACGCTCTCACATGCACCCTCTCACAGACTTAGACCCCTTTGTGTGCGTTCTCTCTTTCTCTCTCTCTCTCTCAGAACTCCCCACCTCAGACACGCACATGCACACATATACGTTTGTGGGGTGAATTTGTACTTGCAGAATTACATTGTACTTTGCTCAAAAACTGCATGAATCCATGTAAGACTCTGTTAACTCATTTTTTAGATTAGAATCAGTCTAAACATTGTGGCACAGACAACAGCACAGGGGGCAAATGCCTTCAACCCATTATCTGGGCTGACACCAATTGTTAAAGTTAACCTGAGAATGTAACTTTTAACAAAGGTTTTGTGATTTACATATGAAAGAAGTGAAAGTAACATGGTCATTCTAACAGATGAGAGACTTAACAACAATTTTAGTTACATCACATTGTAAACTTTCAATCGTGTACTCCACAACCCCTGATGAAGGAGCAGCGCTCCGAAAGTTAGTGCTTCCAATTAAACCTGTTGGACTATAACCTGGTGTTTTGTGATTTTTAACTGTTGGCTGGAGGTAACCACAATGGCTGCTGAGTGCTGAGGTTTACTGTTTAAAAGTCTGACCTCTGTGCTCTCAGGCTCTGCTCCTTTCTTAATAAAAGTGGTAAGGCCCTCTAGACCTCACTCCTAGCATCCCTTCACCCCCATATACGCTCTATGCCATATCTGTGCCAACACATGCCACCTCCCGAACAGCCATTCCCTAATGTTAAAACAGTGCTCCCCAAGGAGAAACATACTTTTCACGTACGCCTTGTCAAGACCATTCAGGATCGTATACCCTTCAATAAAACTATCACTCATGCTTACAAATTTTATTGGAAGCAAGGAAATCCATTCCCAAAATGCAACATGCTCATTCCATATATATGTTTGGTAAACCTCGTCTGAACTGCTTCCAATACATTTACTTGTATCTTAAAATAAGGAGACCAAATGTTGTTGCAATGTAGTCTCATCAATGCCCTGTATAACTAAGGTAAAGCAACCTCACTTTTACACTCAATTCCTTATATAGTAAAGGACAGCATCCTATTAGCCTTCTTAATTCCGTGCTATGTCTATATACTAACTTATTATGACATATGCACCAGAACAGTTAAATCCCACTGCTCCATGAAATTTTGCAATCATTCTTCATTTAATTAATACATTTTTTTTATTCTTCCTGTCAAAGTGAACAACTTCACATTTTCCCACACTATAGTCCATCTGCCAGATTTTTTTTTACCCACTCACACGAGCTATGTCCATCAGCAACTTGCTGAAGGTTTCTTCACAATATACTTTGCTGGCATTTTGGTGTCATCTGCGAATTTAGCTGCCATGCCTGCACTCCATTCATTTGAGTCACTGCTGTAAATTTAAGAAGTTCAGGCCCAGCACAAGCCCTCATGGGACTCCATTCATCACATTGCCAGTCAGATAAAGACCCATTTATGCGCACTTTGTTATGTACAAGCTCACTACTCTTCTATCCATGCTAATATATTACATGTTAAATATCAGATTTTATTTTCTAAAGCATGAATTGATATATTTTAGTGGAAAGAACATAGAGAGATGATATAAAATCAAGAGTATGACTCTAAAGGGGATTGTAGAGCTACCTAGGTGTACATTTTTAAAGGTCATTAAAGGAGATAGGATAGGTGGCGCAAGCAGTTAACTTAGGGTACAACACAGGTTTTATTCATAAAGGCATAGAGTACAAAAGTAGGAAGGTAATGTCAAATTTATACAAGACATTAGTTTGGCTTCAGCTGGAGTATTGCATCCAGTTTTGGGCACTTCACTTTACAAGGTTAGTGAGAAAGTTGGAGAGCATGGAGGAGTGGTTTACAAGAATGGCTCAAGGGACAAGAAATGTCCATCATGAAGACCAGTTGAAGAAGTTGGGATTATTTTCCATCAAACCTCCTTTCAGCTCTCACTTCTCCAAGGAAGTATTCAAACTCAGGAGCGGTATGGACAAAGTAAACAGGAAGAAAATGTTCAAATGCTTGAAAGGATTGAGACCAAGAGTGCACAGATTTAAGGTAATTAATAAAAGAAACAAGAACCTTTCCTCTCTGGCTGAGAATTTGGATAAGTACATGAACAGGAAAGATTTGGAGCGATATGGGCCAAATGCAGCCAAGTTTAGTTTAGGAAAATAGTCAGCGGGGACTGCTTGGACCAAAGGGTCTGTTTTGATGCTGTATGACTCTATGAGTCTATGTGGTGGGGCAGATTCAATTGAGGAATTCAAAAGGGCTATTTGAAAATGAATATGTGTTATGGGTTACAGATTACAGGGAGATTGCAGAAGAATGGCACCAGGTCAGATGCTCACTGTGAGTTGTTTCAGACATGATGGACTGAAATGGCCTCCGTCTGTACAGTAATAATTCTGTGAAGTTGTTCAATATCATAATTTGCTTTATTCTCCATCTGTGAAGTGATTACAGCCATTTTATTATGTTCAAGTGTGCTATATAAATCTAAATTGTCATTGTTGATTTATAGTTGAAAATTCTAAGATCCTTGTTGGATTTATAGCATCACTCAGCTAGTTGCTCATATAGTCAGCTTCACAGTCATCCCAGTACTAACCTATACACACAAAGTCATTAACACAATTACGTTGGGCTTTAATTCCTCTGTTCAATAGTTAAAATGAACACATTACCAACAGCATTAAAATAATCAAGACAGAAATTTTGCAAACATTTTATTGTCACAATGGAACTTACACAAGTTGCCTTGGATATTGAATCACCCTGCATTCACTCTTATAGCTACTCAGAGTTAAACATATCCACCCATTGATACTCCCAGGCAGTTAGCTATTCTGGTTTTCACAACGTCATCTAGACCCACTCAGCGAGCCACTCAAACCCACGTAATTCAATCCTCTACACATAATTTCTCAATCATGTTGTTGCTCATATATTCATTCACTCTCTCTTAATACCCAGAAGCACTGAGAATCATATCAGTCTGCATCTACTACATTATTGGTAGTTTTAATATTAAAAATGAATCTGGTCATAGGGGAGATACAAAAGAAATGAATCTAGAATCTTGAATGCAGGCGAGACTTGGTGCTAATCACAGACTGCTCTGCAACCAATTGCATAAGCCAGAAAATGAGGCATCCAGGACCCTTAATTGAAGTCAGGAGCTTTGCTTGCGTCCATAAGACTTGCTTGGACATCTCTTTGTAAATTGGGCAGCCTCAGTCTGATATTCTAAATAACATGGTTTGCAAATGGCTAACTAGCACCCATGAAATATTCTGTACTGGTACTTGCACTCCAAGTGCCCAGCTGGTATCTGCAGTTCTTCAGTCCCATTCAATGAGGTCTGAGGCTCAACATTGATTGAGCTTTGCACCTACAGTTGTGAATGAAGCATCCATTGAAATTTTGCAACTTTTTAAAAATTTTTGTTAGTATCAAGGGATATGGAGCAAAAGCCACATCGATGGAAGTGAGGTAAATTTCAAATTCCAGGATTAAAAAGTTTTCTGTCCCTATGCATTTACTAAGAAGTAAGCACTCAAAGTAAACACCCAAAAGAGATCTTTTGACCATTCTCTATACTGTTAAGTATGAGGACCAAAATTGTACAAGTTGTGTCACGGTTTCCTCATTTAGTTTCCTTTCAATATTTTTTAATGTCAGCAGCTGCAAACTGCCGAAGACCATTGTCAAGGGCAAAACTAATTCTCACATGGAGTAGCAAGACTTAATAAAAGAAATAAAACAGTTCTGAAAAGTTAATGATGCTTCTCTTTACACGTGCTGCCTGAACTGCTGAGAATTTCCATCATTTCCTCTTTTATTTTTGAGTTCCTGCACCTGCAGTAGTCTGCTTTTCTATCAATTTAAGAAAAACATCAAAGAATTGTTTTGGGCAAACCACATTAGAGCTGTGAGACTAAATTGGACAGCTCAGTCAAAAAACTATTACAGAGATGTCAGACTGAATATGCTGTGAGATTCTAACGGCTAAAAGTTGGTTAACACCCAAAAATCCACAGTCTGCTCATTATAGCGATCTCTCCATACAGCTAATGCTTATTCTTCTGTTTTTTGGCTGTAAGCATCAGCAAGAGGCACAACATTATCAGGTAATTGTACTTTGTAATGTGAGTCTGCATAACTGAATGAAGAGGTGGCTTGTATTTGCAGGTATGGTAGGCATTTCTGCAAATGAATCTGACATGAGCAAGGGAGATCATTGGTTGATCATGGGATACAGTGGACTCCCAGGCTTTTGGATGTTGCAATGGAGGAAAGACATCTGTGTCCTCACTCAGAGGGGCAGGAGTTCCTCGAGTCACATGGTTTGGAAAAGGTAGTGATATCAGAGAGCCACGGAGGTCAATGTCAGGTGCGTAGTAGCAGAGACCTGAGCATTATGCCAGAAGAAGTTTAACAATCTCATGGGATTGAAGTAAGTAAATGTATTTTTAAATATTTTATCCTAGAAGCTGTAACACTAGGCATGGTAAATTCACTTCCCCTCTCTCACTCAACTGCAAATAATCCATCAATCAGTTCTTATACCTAATTTTGATATGATACACCTCACCCTTTCACAGTTAAACAGTGTTTCAAGACTCAAACCCACATCTAACACCTTGCACACACTGGCAGCTAATCAACAACGGTGACACATCAATGCAACAATTGCACATAATCCTATCTCCACATGTTATGATCTCCAAGGGAGAAGTGATTTGAATCAAGACTCCCAGCCCCACCTTACATAACATACACTGACAATGGAAGAAATGTTGGTGCACGACCAGAGGCAGTAGGAGGGAAACAGAGGGAAGAGGTAAGCCTTGTGTTCTAACTCCAGTGGAGGAGGTAGTGTTGGCCACTGAGAAAGGCCATTCCAGAGGCTGTGGCCACCGGTAAGCACACTCCTATTCCTTCTTTCCTTATCCGAACACTCCTGTACCACACTGTTTCCTCAAACTGAGAAGCTGCTAATGGTGTGAGCATACACTTCTTACTTTCTCCTGTCTCATCACCACAACTGTATCCTTTTCCTTTTTCTCTTTTCAAGTAAGATTTGCTTTCCCAAAATGTTGCATGTCACATTTATCGAAATTAAAATCCATCTGCCACTTCTCAACCCATTGGCCTATCTGATCAAGATCTCATTGTAATCTGAGGTAACGTTTTTTCACTGTCCACTACACCTCCAATTTTGACGTAATCTGCAAATTTACCAACTTTACCTTTTATGCTCACATCTAAATCATTTATATAAATGACAAAAAGTAGTGACCAGTGTAGTGGACAGTGAAGAAAGTTACCTCAGATTACAATGGGATCTTGACCAGATGGGCCAATGAGCTGAGAAGTGGCAGATGGACCTTAATTTACAGAAATGTGATGTGCTGCATTTTGGGAAAGCAAATCTTCGCAGGACTAATACACTTAATGGTAATGTCCGAGGGAGTATTGCTGAACAAAGAGACCTTGGAGTGCAGGTTCATAGCTCCTTGAGAACAGGCTGGGGCTGTTTTCCCTGGAGCGTCGGAGGCTGAGGAGTGACCTTATAAAATCATGAGGGGCATGGATAGGATAAATAGTCAAAGTTTTTTCCCTGGGTTCGGGGAGTCCAGAGCTAAAGGTTTAGGTTTAGGGTGAGATGGGAAAGATATAAAAGAGACGTATGGGGCAACAGTTTTACACAGAGGATGGTACGTGTATGGAATGAGCTGCCAGAGGAAGTGGTGGAGACTGGTACAATTGCAACATTTAAAAGGCATCTGTATGGGTATATGAATAGGAAGGATTTGGAGGGATATGGACCAGGTGCTGGCAATGGGACTAGATTGGGTTGGGATAGCTGGTCAGCATGGATGAGTTGGATTGAAGGGTCTGTTTCTATGCTGTACATCTCTATGACTATAAGTACTCTAGAAGTGCAACTTCCCGTGCAATGGAGGAAAAGCAGGATGGCAGTAGAAATGAAGACACCCTGTACCACGATCAAGCAGTTACCAGCTCTGACACCAACACTGTCTATAACTTAAAGGGTAGGATCCAAGTGATTTGTGCATGGACTGAGATACCAGATAGAGAGCATTGCAAATGGCAGGAGGAATCGACAATGGATAATAATCACTTTGCCAGATGGTGAGGTCACGGTTTAGTTCTGCTGTTGAGAAGCTACAGATGAATGTGTGCTTCCAGCTAAATCCATGGTGCATTAGAAAGCCTGCAAGTGAACTTGTACTAAATTCTAAGAAGCACAGAGGAATCTGGCTAACCTGGCATTGCATCCCAGAAGGCTTGGAGCCCATCCTTCCCAACATACCTGTGCAGCCAAACATGATACAGAATCTAAATAAGTAATCCCCCAACTATCCTGCAATTGGTTGAATGTAGCTTTAAATAGCGCTGATGAGGCATGAGGGATGCAAATGGAATTGGATATTGATTAACATAAGGTGCTGGCTGGAATGTAGAACAGGCTGAAATCATGATCTGGCTGCTCTGCTTTGTATATTTTCCATGGTTGATCATGTGTGTGCAATAAAGCCTTTAACAACATGATGTACAACACACTTTGCTTCACAAATGTGACAACACATCATGAAAGCCTTAAGAGGCCTCATAGCACATCAAAATGCATGCTATTGAGCCTAATTTCACACCACATTGACTTTATAAATTTCCTCCCACAACCTGTTTTCCCCTTGTGCAGCCATATCTCATGCTGTAGAATTATAATTGCCAGCCTATTTGTCAACAGTCTCAATTAAAATTATGCAATCTGACATTTGTTTGTGAGCACTTTATTGCACTTATATGAAGGTCCTTAATATCCTTTCTTTAAAAACACTTGCTCACATAACACAATTTCAAAGGTACTGAGGCTAATTGAGGCACTCCTGATAGCCTTATCTAACTTAGTGAGACTGGGAATTGAACTGGAGACTTTCTGTGGCTTTGCACAGAAGCATTGGAAAGGTCAACTATTTATTGTCTATGATTAACAGAATGGTTTTTGCTTGCAAGGGATATTTTGCTATTCGTCAACTTATTTAAGCACCTGCACAAATTCTTAACATCTCCTTTGAGAAATGGTTGTGTGCTGTGTCTCATGTCAGCTTTCAGTCAGTGAATATTTCCAGTCTTTTTAACATTTACTGCTGTTTAGTTTGCTGCTAGGTTCTGAGATTAGCTGAACTGAATGACCCTGCTGTCTCCTCACATCAGTCAGTCATATGGTGTTAGTGCTGAGATACAATCTCTTTTATTCTCTCAGCAACTCATGGGGCTGAATTCTGTGCTGAGGGACATTTCTTAACTGTTTATTGCAGGTTCTGTCAAACAAATCACTATTAAGATTAGAAAAATGGAATATTATGTCAGTTTGTTTCTGTTGCAGTGTGTAACCCCAATTAGGTTTAGTGGGGCTATAAATTCTCATGGTATACTTCACCTGCAGTACATCAAGCTAATGCAGGCAGCTCACTAATTTTGTGGGGCATGCTCATTTCTACTGTTGTAGTGTGAAGCTCAATGATGAATACAACAGAAGAGAATAGAAGGGACAGCTTCAGCCATTCAGCAAGCTCCAAGGTGATAACTTAGGGAATCTAAAGTAGGAATCCCACAGTCCAGATGTACAGGTTAGATGGATTGGCCATGCTAAATTGCCCATAGTGTGTGGGGATGTGCAGGCTAGATGGGTTAGCCATGGGAAATGCAGGGTTAGAGGAATAGGGTGGGGGGAGTGGATCTGGGATCTGAAGGTGGGATTCTCTTTGGAGGGGCTGAATGGCCTGCTTCCACACTGTAGGAATTCTAGGATTTGATGATTCCAACTGCAGGAGTAAATATTTATTACATCTTTTGCACCACACACAATACAAAGACATCGAAGTAGGAGTTGGCCTGATTATGGCTTTAACTCCAGTCTCCTGCCTAATCCCTTAATCCTTGAATAAACAAAGGATTGCAGATATTGGAAATCTGAAGCAAAAAAAATAGAAAGTGCTGGAGAAACTCAATAGGTCTGGCCGCATCTGTAGAGTCAAAAACAGAGCTAGATATGCTATAGGGGAGGTGATGGCTGAGTGATATTATTGCAGGACTGTTGTTCCAGAGACCAAGAAAGTGTTCAGGGGACCTGGGGTTGAGTCCCATCATAGCAGATGATGAAATTATTTTTAAAAAAAAACTGGAATTAAAAGTCTAATTATGGCCATGAATTGGTTGTTGGGGGAAAAAACCCATCTGATACTCACTAATATCTTTTATGGAAGGAAATTGTCATCCTTACCAGGTCTGGACTACATGTGACTCCAAACCCGACAGCAATGTGATTGACATTTAACTGTCCTATGGTATGGGCAATAAATACTGGCCTGTGATGCCCTTATCCCATGAATGAATTTTAAAAATGAGCATTTTGAGTCCAGTGACTCTTCGTTAGAACTGAAAGTGAAGATCTAGAACCCCCGATGGGGTGGAGTGGTGGGGTGGGGGTGGTTCTTTCTATTTTGCAATCGCTCAATAAACAATAGCAATTTGGTCTAGCTCTGTAAGATTTCACATTTTATTCAATCTCGGCCTGGCACAGGTTGTCTAGTAACACAGAAGTTAAACACTTGGAGAAACTGCACACATGGCTTAAGGCGAAGACACTTTTATACGTTTTTTGAGAAAAGTACAGGCCATAATCACAGACTTTATTGACAGCAACTTAGCCCAATGATATTTCCTGGGAACCAACCTTGTTTTCCAACAACCAAATACTCCTATCTTGCGAACGTAGTCTCTGCACCTGCACTTGCAAGGTCAGTAAGGAAGGCTAGTAATGTCTTATCTGGTCTAGTTAATTTGATGCTGTAAAGGAAGCATTGTCTGCTAATCTTTTTTGAGACAGACTGTGGTTAGTTCAGCTTTTAGCAGGGTTAAAAGACATTTGATGCAGCTTTAAGCAGAATTGTCAATTTGCAGCCTAGAATCCATTTTGTCATGTTATTTTATCGCTGCCTATGTTAGTAAGAGCATGTATTAAATGGTTGTTCCTGACTACAACTAGTTACTTCAACCTGTATTCAGATTTCAGATCCTCAAAAGCAGCTGGGTAACAGTGGAATTTATGCTGATGACAAAGTGTGGGGTTTGTGGAGGGGTATATTAATGGGAATGAGTGAAACGAATAGATGGAGATGATGTCCAGAGAGATATAGAGAAAAACAAGGAAGCAGACAAAGGAGCCATTGATAGTAGGTTGGGAAGAAGTTAATTTTGAATGGTTGATGATGGGAAGCATGAATATTTGAAAATCAATTGGCTGTACTGGGAACAACCCATACAGGACAGGAACTGGAGGTGTAAGGGTGGGTAATTAACATAGAGGATGGTGTCCATGCTCTGATATCATTAAACTCAATGTTGAGCCTTGAGGGCTGTAAGGTACCTTGGCTGAAGATAAGGTGTTTTTCCTCCAGCTTGTGTTGAGCTTCACTGAAACACTTCAGCAGGTTGAGACAGAAGTGTTGGCACAACAACACAGTGGTGGACGAATGTGGCAGTTAACTGGAAGCTCAGGAACATTTTTACAGACAAGGGGTAGGTGTTCCATAAAGCAGACTCCCAATCTACAATTCATCTCCCCATTGTAGAAGAGACCACTTTGTGAGAGTTAATACAGTAGACTAAATCAAATGAAATACAAGTAAATTGCTGCTTCATCTGGAAGGTGTGTGTGGGGCCTTAGATAGTGAGGATGGAGGAAGTAAATGGTCAAGTTTGGCACTTCGTACAATCCCTGGGAAGGCACGTCGGAGTATGGGTAGGTGTTGAGAGTGGAAGGGAAGGGGACGAATGTTGTCCCAGAGGGATCGGTCTCTGTGGAATGCTGACAAAGGAATATATGTCTAGTGGTAGTATACTCCTGGAGGGTGGCAGAAATGGCAGCTTATGATCCACTGGGTGCAGCAGCTGGTGCAACAGAAAGTGAGGACAAGAGGGCCCTATCATTACTATGGACGGTAAAGGAATGGGCGAGGGCAGAAGTGTGGGAAATGGGTTGAACATGGCTGAGAGCCCTTTCACCATGATAGCAGGGAATCCCCGTTTGAGAAAAAACATAAGTATGTCTGAGCCTTTCCCCCACCCCTGCAGAAATAGCATCATTAGAACAGATGTGACAAGAAATTGGGAGAATGGGATCATGCCCATTACCCTTGACTTTCTTGTAGATCAAACATCTGTCAAACTCAGCTTTAACTATATTCAATCAGGCAAACTTCACTGCTGTCTGGGGTAGAAATTCCAAAGATTAATTATCCTCTAAAAGAAGAAATTCTTCTTAAAATTTCCCCTGAAGGAGGAGTCCACTTATTGTGAAACCATGTTCCCTGGATCTAGATCAACTTCTGAGGAAAACACTCTCTCAGCACCTAAAATGTCAAGCTCTCTCAGAATCTTACATTTCCATAAGGTCACCTCCCATTTCTTTAGACACCGATGACCAAATTTACTAAATGGAGACTTCAGAAGTGCATCATTGAATGGTGACCATCTTATTTACATGCATTTGCATTTCATTAAAGCCTCAAATTACCTTATTTATATGTCACTTCAAGTTCCTCTCCCCTCCCTCAAGAAACTAGATGGTGCCAATTCTCAACATGACAGTCAGGTCTTGTCAAAGGCTTTCATGACTGTCATGCAACTGCTTTCTCACAACAAGTTCCTCAGCACCATCCTTTTCATTCACACATGTCAACTTTGGCAAACCATCAGCTTCAACACATCACCATGTCATCATAATCTGTTCTCAGATGAACTCTCACTCCTTTTGATTATGGCTCCATCCTACTACTCCATTTCCTAGATCTTTGCTCTTCACCTGACCTATTGAAATCCTTTTTGCAGCCTCCTTGAATCCTCTTTATAACTTATTTTCCTATCTATCTTTGTATCATCAACAAATTTCACAACTATACCTTTGGATCCTTCATCCAAACCCAGCCAATTGTAAAGATTTGAGACCCCAGTACTTTTCCCTATGGCACAAGATTTACCGGTTTCCAAGCAGAGAATTACTCATTTATGCTTACTCTCTATTTCCTGTTAGCTAGCCACACTTCTACATATGCCAATATTTTACTCTTTACACTAAGAACTTTTATTTTCTGCAATAACCTTTGATGTGTTACCTTATCAAATTGCTCTTGAAAATCTAAGTATAGTACAGCCATTGGTTTTGAATCTTATGCTCTACTTATGCACAGTACCTAGTTATTCTTCAAAGAACACGAATAAATTGGTAAAACATGATTTTTCTTTTGCAAACCCCTACCCTGTTATAACTTCTCTAATAGTAGCTTCTAACATTTTCACTAAGATAGATTTTAAGCTAAGTGACATAGAGAATCCTGCTTTCTGTCTCCCTCCTGTTTTAAATAATGGAGATACAGTGGCTATTTCCCTGAATGTAGTGAATGTTGAGAAATTAAAACCAAATGCATCAAACATCTCACTGGTTGCTTGTTTTAAAACCCCAGGATGAAAACATCAGGACTCAGGTTCTTGTCAACCTACAATTCCAACAATTTGCCAAGTATTATTTTCCTAGTGATTGTAAGTTTTTTGAGTTCTCCCCCCCTTTCAATTTTCGATTGACAACTATTTTGCGGATTTTGCTTGTATTCTCCAGAATGTTTAATTCCCCTGCCATCTTTTTATTTTTCATTTTAATTCTTGAAATTCATTTTCTTTAGGATGAGTACTCATTTTGTTAACTTACCTTTTTTTAAAATAGTTGTCGAAACTCTTATTGACTGCCTTTGTTGTTTTCACATTCTAACTTTTCCTTCCTTATGCATCTGTCATTCCATTATGTTCTGTTCAATCCTCTGATATGCCATTCATTGTTGCACAACTATACTCATTTTCTTTAAGTTTAATAAAACCAATAACATTTTTTAGTTAACCATAGATAGCATATACACCCTTTGGATTGTTTCTTTCTTGGCAAAATCTAGCTGTTCTGTACCTTCTGGAATGTCCCATTAAATGTCCGCCACACTGTCTTCTATGATACCTCACTTAATTGAAATTAATATTTTCACTAGCTCTACATTCAGACCTTCTTGATTGTCTCTATTAAAGCGTAAAATATTAATTTTGGAGCACCTTTTCTCTCACTCAAACTAATTCATTCAATTTTGTTAGTTTAGTTTGTCTGCTGTCTGGTTGTTGCAAGAACATGCAGTTCTAAGTGGTGAAAACATTCTCATTTGTCCATTTGAATTTTCCATCTATACATGGACTAAACTCTCCCACCAAAATCACTGTAACGTTCTAATAAATTCTGACTATTTCTGCTTTGATACCCTGTCCTGCTGTGTAGTTACTGTCAGCTGTTCTGTGTGCTATTCCCACAAGTAATTTTGTACCTTTCTCATTCCCTATCTCTACCCAATCCATTTCTATGTCCACGTTTTTTAAACTTAAGTCATCCCTCTTTAATATCATCTTTAATCAATAGAGCCACCTCTTTGCTGTTTTGTGTCCTTCCTTCAATATTCTAGTCCAAATCAATATCATCTTGCAGCCATGTCTCTGTCATGGCTATCTGATCATACTTCATGACAATCATGGCCATTACTTTGAATGTAATACTGCAGGGGCAGCATGATAGCTCAGTGGTTCAATTTCTGCTTTGGGTGATTGTCTGTGTGGAGTTTGCATGTTCTCCCTGTGTCTGTGTGGGTTTCCTGCGGGTGCTCTGGTTTCCTCCCACAGTTCAAAGATGTGCAGGTTAGGTGAATTGGCCATGCTAAATTGCCCATAGTGCTAGGTGCATTAGTCAGGGGTAAATATAGGGTTTTTCTTCAGAGGGTCGGTGTGGACGTGTTGGGCCGAAGGGCCTGTTTGCATATTGTAGGGAATCTAATTTAATCCTTGTCATGTCAAACACATAACTGTAATAGGAGCAAGACACTTTAAAACAGATTTTGGAAGTTCCCAGCATTCAGTTTTATTTGTACCACATAGAACTGATGGTAATGTATCTCCTTAGAATGCCTTTATGCCACACTCTGTGAGGACATACATGAAGACTTCATTGTGATGGATGTGAGGGCTCAGGAACAAAGAACATTACAGCATTGGAACAGGCCCTTCAGCCCTCAGGCTTGCACTGTTCCATTTCATCTATCTAAACCTGCTACCTATTTTCTAAGGATCTGTATCCCTTTGCTCCCTGACCATTCATGTATCTGTCTCAATACATTTTAAATGAGGCTATCATTTCTGTCCTTCCTACCTCCACTGGCAACGCATTCCAGGCCCCTACCACCCTCTGCATGAAGAACTTTTCCCGCATATCTCCCCAAAACTTTTTCCCTCTCACTTTGAACTCGTGACTCCAAGTAATTGAGTTCTCCACTCTGGGAAAAAGCTTGTTGCTATCCACTCTGTCTACACCTCTCATGATTTTGTAGGCCTCAATCAGGTCCCCCCTCAACCTCCTTCTTTCCAATGAAAATAATCCTAATCTACTCAACCTTTCCTCATAGCTAGCACCCTCCATAACAGGAAACATCCTGGTGAACCTCCTCTGCACCCTCTCCAAAGCAACCGCATCCTTTTGGTAATGTGGCGACCAGAACTGTATGCAGTATTCCAAATGTGGCTGAACCAAAGTTTTATACAACTGTAACATGACTTGCCAACTCTTGTACTCAATACCTCACCCAATGAAGGAAAGCATGCCGTATGCCTTCTTAACCATTCTACTGACTTGCATTGCTACCTTCAGGGAACAATGGACCTGAACACCCAGATCTCTCTATAATCAATTTTCCCCAGGACTTTTCCATTTACTGTAGTGTTCTCTCTGGAATTACATCTCCCAAAATCATCACTTCGCACTTGTCTGGATTGAACTCCATCTGCCATTTCTCTGCCCAATTCTTCAATCTATCTGTATTCTTCTGTTTTCTCTGACAGACCTCTTCACTACCTGCTACTCCACCAATCTTAGTGTCATCTGCAAACTTGCTAATGAGACAACCTACACCTTCGTCCATATCATTTATGTATATCACAAATAACAATGGTCCAATCACGGGTCCCTGTGGGACACCACTGGTCACAGGTCTCAATTTTGAGAAGCCCCTTTCCAGTACTACCCTCTGTCTACTTGTCCCCACCAGTTCTCTATCCATCTAGCTAGAACACCCTGGACCACATGCGACTTCATCTTCTTCATCAGCCTACCATGGGGAACCTTATCAAATGCCTTACTAACGTCCTATATATGACAACTAAATCCCTTCCCTCATCAATCAACTTTGTCAGTTCTTCAAAGAATTCTATTAAGTTTGCAAGACATGGCCTTCCCTGCACAAAACCAAGCTGCCTATCCCTGGTAAGCCCATTTTCTTCCAAATGGGTATATATCCTATTCCTTAGTATCTTCTCTAGTAGCTTCCCTACCACTGACATCAGGCTCACTGATCTGTAATTACTTGGATTATCCCTGGTACCTTCTTAAAGAAAGGGACAACATTAGCAATTCTCCGGGACCTCACTCATGTTCAAAGATGCTGCAAAGATATCTGTTAAAGCCCCAGCTATTTCCTCTCCCACTTCCCTCAGTAACCTGGGATAGATCCCTTCCAGACCTGGGGACCTGTCCAACTTAATGCCTTTAGAATACACCACACTTACTCCCTCCTTATGCCGACTTGACCTAGAGTACTCAAAGATCAATCCCTGACCTCAACATCCACCATGTCCCTCTCCTCGGTGAATACCAATGCAAAGTACTCATTAAGAATCTCACCCATTTTCTCTGACTCCACGCATATTGTTCCCCCTTTGTCCTTGAGCGGGCCAACTCTTTCCCTTGTTACCCTCTTGCTCCTTATATATGAATAAAATGCTTTGGAATTTTCCTTTACACTGCTCAGTAAGGATATCTTATGATTCTTTTTAGCCCTTTTAATTCCTCATTTCAGATTGGTCCTACATTCTCAATATTCTTCCAAAGCTTTGTCTGTTTTCAGTTGCCTAGACCTTATGTACGCATCCTTTTTCCTCTTTGCTCGTCTCACAATTTCACCTGTCATCCATGGTTCCCTAATCTTGCCATTTCTATTCCTCATTTTCACAGGATCATATCTCTCTTGAATTCTAATCAACCTTTAAAAGCCTCCCACATATGAAATGTGGATTTTCCTTTAAACAGCTGTTCCCAATCTACATATCCCAGCTCTGGCCGAATTTTGGTATAGTTGGCCTTCCCCTAATTTAGCACTCTTCCTTTTGGACCACTCTCCTCTTTGTCCATGACTATTCTGAAACCTATGGAATTGTGATCACTATTCCCGAAGTAATCTCCCCTGAAACTTCAACCACTTGGTTGGGCTAATTTCCTAACATCAGGTCCAGTATGGCCCCTTCCCAAGTTGGACTATTTACATTCTGCTCCAGAAAACCCTCTTGGATGCTCCTTACAAATTCTGCTCCATCCAGACCTCTAATATTAAATGAATGCCAGTCAATGTTGGGAAAATTAAAATCTTCTATCACCACCACCCTTTTGATCCTACATCTTTCTATGATCTCTCTACCAATGGGGGAGATACTAAGTGAGCATTTTGCATCAGTATTTACTGTGGAAGAGGATATGGAAGATATGGACTGTAGGGAAATAGATGGTGACATCTTACAAAATGTCCATATTACAGAGGAGGAAGTGTTGGATGTCTTGAAACGGGTAAAGGTGGATAAATTCCCAGAACCTGATCAGGTGTACCTAGAACTCTGTGGGAAGCTAGAGAGGTGATTGCTGGGCCTCTTGCTGAGATATTTGCAACATCAATAGTCACAGGTGAGGTGCCGGAAGACTGGAGGTTGACTAACGTGGTGCAACTGTTTAAGAAGGGTGGGAAGGACAATCCAGGGAAGTATAGACCAGTGAGCCTGACGTCGGTGGTGGGCAAGTTGTTGAGGGACAGGATGTACAAGTATTTGGAAAGGCAAGGACTGATTAGGGATAGTCAACATGGCTTTGTGCGTGGGAAATCATGTCTCACAAACTTGATTCAGTTTTTTGAGGAAGTAACAAAGAGGTTTGATGAGGGCAGAGTGGTAGATGTGATCCATATGGACTTCAGAAAGGCGTTCTACAAGGTTCCCCAAGGGAGACTGATTAGCAAGTTTAGATTTCACGGAATACAGGGAGAACTAGCCATTTGGCTCAAAGATAGAAGACAGAGGGTAGTGGTGGAGGGTTATTTTTCAGACTGGAGGCCTGTGACCAGTGGAGTGCCACAAGGATCGGTGCTGGGTCCTCTACTTTTTGTCATTTACATAAATGATTTGGATGTGAGCATAAGAGGTGTAGTTAGTAAGTTTGCAGATGACAGCAAAATTGGAGGTGTTGTGGACAGCGAAGAGGGTTACCTCAGATTACAACAGGATCTTGATCAGATGGGCCAATGGGCTGAGAAGTGGCAGATGGAGTTTAATTCAGATAAATGCGAGGTGCTGTACTTTGGGAAAGCAAATCTTAGCAGGACTAATACACTTAATGGTAAGGTCCTAGGGAGTGAACAAAGAGACCTTGGAGTGCAGGTTCATAGCTCCTTGAAAGTGGAGTCGCAGGTAGATAAGATGGTGAAGAAGGCGTTTGGTATGCTTTCCTTTATTGGTTAGAGTATTGAGTATAGGTGTTGGGAGGTCATGCTGTGGCTGTACAGGACATTGGTTAGGCCACTGTTGGAATATTGCATGCAATTCTGGTCTCCTTCCTATCGAAAAGATGTTGTGAAACTTGAAAGGGTTCAGAAAAGATTTACAAGGATGTTGCCGGGGTTGGAGGATTTTAGCTATAGGGAGAGGCTGAACAGGCTTTCCCTGAAGCGTCGGAGGCTGAGGGGTGACCTTATAGAGGTTTACAAATTTATGAGGGGCATGGATAGGATAAATAGGGAAAGCCTTTTCCCCGGTTCGGGGAGTACAGAGGGCATAGGTTTAGGGTGAGAGGGGAAAGATATAAAAGACACCTACGGGGCAACCTTTTCACACAGAGGGTGGTATGTGTATGGAAAGAGCTGCCAGGTGAAGTGGTGGAGGCTGGTACAATTGCAACATTTAAGAGGTATTTGGATGGGTATATGAATGGGAAGGGTTTGGAGGGATATGGGCCAGGTGCTGGCAGCTGGGACTAGATTGGACCGAAGGGTCTGTTTCCATGCTGTACATCTCTATGACTCTATGATGACATCTTTAGGAAACATCCAGACTGATACAAGACTAAACTAGAATCTTTCTTACACTTTCACCAGGGCCAGAAAGGAACAGACTATGGTCCTTCTTTATATAGCCTTTTAGTGTTTGCACTGCTCTAGCGGAGCCTTATGGTATAGCACAGAAAGAATGTAGCATGATGTACACTTCACAGTTGGAGCCAGAAAAGAGGGATGCCTTGGATATAGATATGTTGGGAAAATTACAAAAAATTTTCAGAGGATAAAGATGAGGATGAGGATCAGGACCAAGACAGAGCAAAGCATCATCAAGCCTGAGAGTCTGGGGATAATCTAATTCTTCCAGGCTGAATAAACTGGGTTTGGAAATTGTTTAATTGTTTTATATTTTGTAGGTAATCTGGCAAGCAGTTCCTGCTTAGTACAAAGGTCATGCAATTAAATTTGAAGTCCTTGATGGTTTATGTTGCTGAATAAATATCTTGAAATCTATGTGGTCGTACACTTGATATCTTCAAGTGATGTCACATTCCAATATCATTAAGGAACATTGCATGTCTTACTAACCGTTAGTGAAAGGGCAGCAGTTAGTGAAACAAGGCACAAAATCACAAAGATGTCTTAAGGTTTTCATCATGGTATCATAGCAGACTTCTGGGGAATGAAATCTCTCTTGATAGGAACCGAAAAGAATCTTGTTTTGATCTTCCATCTTCAGAGTGCACATATACTCCAAAGTTGTTCTGAAAAGCTTGACCATCTTCATGGACAGAAGTGAATTGTAAGAGGCATTTGTTTTGCGCAGTAATTGTTGGCAGCCTCATGTGCAATAAGGTGAAGTGGTACATCTCCCAACCTTGAATGTTAATATATACTCCCTTTGAAAGATGATTCATAGAATGAACCTTCCCCTGAAGAGATGTGGGGATTATCACTGATTACATACTTTCACTCACAATGTGGGTGTAAGTAATGGAATAATTACATAAGACCATAAAATGTAGGAGCAGCAATAGGCCACTCAGTAATGGTTCCTCGGAGCTGCAAGTCCATATTGTCTGTCTCTTCCAGCAGCAACTGAACCCCAGTAGCCTGTACAGAGGACAAAAAAAAACATTAGAGGGAATGTTGCTATTCAGCCCATTGAGTCTGCTCTGCTATTCAATGACATCTGATTAACAATCCTCAACTCCATATTCCTGCCTTTTACTCATAACCTTGATCCCCTTACTGATTAAAAATCTGTCCATGTCAGCCTTGAATGGAGTTAGCCACCCAAACGAGACAGCTTTCTGCTGTAAAGAATTCCACAGCTTCACTACCCTTTGAGAAGAAATTTCTCTTTATCTAAAATGGGCCACCTCGGAATCTGAGATTTCACTTCTGGTTCTAGACTCTTCCAACAGGTTGAAAATACCTTTCCACATCCATACTGTCAAGCTTCCTAAGTACCTTATATATTTTAATAAGGTCACCTCTCATTCCTCTAGAATCCAATGAGTACAGGTCCAATCTACCCAACCTCTCCTCATTAGGAGATTCCACCATGCCTTGGATCAACCTAGTGTGAACCTTCTTTGGATTGCCTGCATTGCCTCTAATGCTTCTGCTTCAACAAGGGGAGCAAAACTGTTCATAGTATTCCAGCCATGGTCTGACTAGTGCCTTGTACAGTTTTACCAAGGCCTTCCTATTTGCATACTCAATTTCTTTTGAAATAAAGTTCAATATTCCATTTGCTTTCCCTATTATCGCCTGAATTTGGATGCTAGCTTTATGCAATCCATGCACAAGGTCTCCCAGGTCCACGTGTGCTGCGGCTTTTTTTTCCATTTAAATAATATTCAGCCTTCCTATTCTTCATGTATAACCTCCCATTTTTCCAGATTATATTTTGAAGGAGCTTCAGGGGACCCAGTATGTTGCTTTTCCTCCCATGGGGTCCTGCTGGCTGCTCCCTGTCTCCCTAAGAGGGAAGAGGAATCTGGGGAAAGGTTAAGATCTCTCGCTTTCCGTTGTAATTGACCCTATGGTTAGAGTGATTAGAGTGCAGGTCTGTGAGCAGCCACTGAGTGTGCTTCTTGACTTGAATCTCCATTAGGAGTCTATCTTTGGACACAACTAGATACATGCATATCAACATAAGCATGAAACTGATAACATTGTTGGACTCCTCCACCCTTTGATCCAGGAGAAAGTGAGGACTGCAGATGCTGGAGATCAGAGCTGAAAATGTGTTGCTGGAAAAGCGCAGCAGGTCAGGCAGCATCCAAGGAGCAAGAGAATCGACGTTTCGGGCACGATCTCTTCTTCAGGAATCTTCAGGTGGTGAGGTGAGTGACTAGGAAGTGAAGAGCGCGGCAAAGTTTAACAGTTTGGGAGGTTGAGGGAAAGAAATGGTGTGAATTATAGTCCCTGAGTATTGCTGAGATACAAATGCCGTGTCAAATGTAGAGTGAATGCTGGTCCTGGGAATGTGAGGTACCGGAGACAAGATGGTACAAAAACTAAAATTGTTGGAGAAACTCAGCAGAAGAGAAAACAGCTATTAATGTGCTTTGAGAAGATTTGTAGCTCAGGTTGAGGTTCTGTATGTAAGTTTGCCTGCTGAGCTGGAAAGTTCATTTTCAGATGTTTCATCACTATACTAAGTAACATCATCAGTAAGCTTCCAGTGAGGCACTGGTGTTAGCAACCCCTTTCTATTTATGTGATTAGGTTTCTTTGGGCTGGTGATGCCATTTCCTGTGGTGATATCATTTCCCATGTGCTGTCATTTCCTGTTCTTTTTCTCAGAGGGTGGTAAATGGAGTCCAAGTCAATGTGTTTGTTGATAGAGTTCCGGTTAGAATGCCATGCCTCTCGGAATTCTCATGTGTGTCTCTGTTTAACTTGCCCTAGGATGGATGACTTGTCCCAGTCAAAGTGGTATCCTTCCTTATCTGTATGTAAGGACACTAGTGAGACTGGGTCATGTCTTTTTGTGGCTAGTTGATGTTCATGTATCCTGGTGGCTAGTTTTCTGCCTGTTTGTCCAATGTAGTGTTTATTACAGTTCTTGCACGGTATTTTGTAAATGACATTAGTTTTGCTGTTGTCTGTATAGGGTCTTTCAAGTTCATTAGCTGCTGTTTTAGTGTGTTGGTGGGTTTGTGGGCTACCATGATGCCAAGGGATCCGAGTAGTCTAGCAGTCATTTCTGAGAAGTATTTAATGTAGAGGAGAGAGGCTAAGGTTTCTGGAGGTGTTTTGTGTGCTTGTATGGGTTTGTTGCTGAATTTATAGCACAAATTTACATATGAAAGAATGACCATGTTGGTTTCAGTTCTATGACAAACAATCTAGGTCTTTTTCAATATATAATTTCAGTTGCTATAAATTTTGTGTCTTATGATCTTATACTCCACCACCACCTGGTGATGGAGCAACGCACTGAAAGCTAGGGCTTCCAAATAAACCTGTTGGACTATAACCTGGTGTTGGAAATGTGTTGCTGGAAAAGCGCAGCACGTCAGGCAGCATCTAGGGAACAGGAGAATCGACGTTTCGGGCATTAGCCCTTCTTCAGGTGTTGTGTGACTTTTAACTTTGTACACCCCAGTCCAACATCAGCAACTCCAAATCATGACTACCATCGACATCACTAACTGCCAGTTCAAAGTGGAGAGGATCTCCGAGAAGATCGCACATATCAGCACAGATATCAAGATTATGCGGAAATGCAGGAAAGCAGGAAAGATTCCAGATCACGACCCACTCAAGTCGACCTACAACACAGACTATGCAGAGACACTTTGCCATTGCACCTCTTGCAAACCCTTCAATTATTTTGTGCACCAACTCTACAGCAGGCAACACCACCTTGAAATTAAGATGGCGTCCACACTCACAGCCTGCACTCAGGATGCAGCATTGCAGTTATGGGACATTGCCAAACAATCAAGGCGAAAAAAACTACACCATATACATGCACACCAAGAACAAGAAACTGGAGAAACCTGGCATCACTATCAGCAGTGGCCAAGTCCACCATGGAACCATAACATATTATCACCATGGGGAAGTCAATTGGAAGAGATTAAAGATTGAAATTTCTGCCCCACTACCAAAATGGACCCTATGGGTCTTGCAGCAGACATGGAGGAATTCATCAGACGAATGAGACTCTGGGAATTCTTTCAAGATACCAGCAGCGATCCCAGTGAGCCCACCGAGGAACCGGAAAGGTCATCACAGGGATCCGTAGCAGGGTGACCAAAGAAGGAGTCAACTTGGACCCCACCGGAGGGCCGCTGCCCTGGGTTTGACATGTATGCTCAAACCGTCAGGGAATATACAAATGCCAGATTCATCAGCCGTACCCACAAGGTAGAGCAAAACATCACCTGTTCACAACGCAATGCCATCCAGGCTCTCAAAACCAATCACAACATTGTCATCAAGCCAGCAGATAAAGGAGGAACCATCGTCATTCAGAATAGAACAGATTACTGCAAGGAAGTGTATCGACAACTGAACAACGAGGAACACTACAGGCAATTACTGGCCGATCCGACCAAACAGCACACCCGTGAACTAAACACATTGATTAGGACTTTAAATCCAGTCCTTCAGAGTTCCCTATGTGCTCTCATCCCACGTACTTCTTGCGTAGGCAACTTCTACAGTCTTCCGAAGATACATAAAGCCAACGCACCAAGACATCCCACCATATCAGGCAACCCTGTGTGAGAATCTCTCTGGCTATGTCGAAGGCATCTTGAAATCCATTGTAAAGGGGATCCCCAGCTTCTGTTGCAACACTACAGAGTTCTTACAGAAACTCAAAACTCACAGACCAGTCAAACCGGGAACATTTCTTGTTACAATGGACATTTTAGCACTCTACACCAGCATTCCCCACAATGACAGTATCGTGGCAACTGCCTCAGTACTCAACACCAACAACTGCCAATCTCCAAGCACCATCCTACAACTCATCCGCTTTATCCTCGACCACAACGCTTTGACCTTTGACAACCCTTTCTTCATTCAGACACACGGAAGAGCCATGGGGACCAAATTTGCACCACAATATGCCAACATTTTCATGTACAGGTTTGAACAAGACTTCTTCTCTATGCAGGACCTACAATCATCACTATGCACCAGGTGTATTGACGACATTTTCCTCCTTTGAATCCATAGCGAGGAATCACTGAAACAACTACACAGTGATATCAAGAATTCATCCCACCAACAATTCACCATGGACTACTCGCTAGTATCTGCCTCATTCTTGGACACATACATTTCCATCAAGGATGGACATCTCAGCACCACACTCTACCGCAAACCCACGGATAACCTCACGAAGCTACACTTCTTCAGTTTCCACACGAAACGCATTAAAACAGCCATCCCCTACAGACAAGCCCTACGCATACACAGGATCTTTGAGATGAGGAGGAGCATGACGGGCACCTGGAAGTACTCAGGGATGCCCTCATAAGAACAGGGTATAATGCTCAACTCATCGACCGCCAGTTCCAACATGCCACAATGAGAAACCATAATGACCTCCTCAGGAAAGACATGAGCTACACTGACAAGTTACCATTTGTTGCCCAGTACTTCCCAGGAGCTGAAAAACTATGGCATGTTCTTCACAGCCTGCAACACATTATCAGTGAGGATGAGCACCTCGCCAAGATCTTGCCCACGCCTCCATTTCTTGCATTAAAACAACCACCAAACCTCAAACAGATAATTGTTCCCAGCAAACTGCCCAGCTTTCAGGACAACACCATACAACCCTATCATGGCAGATGCTGCAAGACATGTTAGAGTGTCGACATGGATACCACCAATACACGTGGTGACACCACCCACCATGTATGTGGCAGGTACTCATGTGACTCAGCCAACATTGTCTGTCTCATATGCTGCAGGCAAGGATGCCCTGAGGCATGGTACATTGGTGAAACTGAGCAGAGACTATGGCAACGGATGAATGGACAGCGCACAACAATCAACAGACAGGAGTGTTCCCTCCCAGTCAGGGAACACTTCTGCGACCAGGGACATTCTCCAAGGCAGACTTCAGGACAGACAGCAGCAAAAAAGTGGTCGAGCAAAGGCGGATAGCCAAGTTTGGTATCCATGGGGAAGACCTTGACCGGGACCGTGGGTTCATGTCACACTATGGGTGACCCCACTGTATTACACACACACACACACACTCTCTCACAAATAAGCTCTCTCTCATGCACTCACACATACACACCCACACTCGTACACGCACCCTGTCACGGACTTATAACTTTTACTCTCATACTCACACATATATACATACACACACTCTCACACAGACATTCACAATCCCCCCCCACCCTCTCACACACACACACACACACACACACACGCTTGTGGGGTGAATTTGTACTTGCGGAATTACATTCTATTTTGCTCAAAAACTGCATGAATTCATGTCAGATTCAGTCTGACCATTGGGGCACAGACTGTCTCACACAGGGCACCTCACACCTTCAATGCATTACCTGGGCCAACATGACACCTATTGTTAAAGTTCACTTGAGAACGTAATTTTAAAAAAGATTCTGGGATTTACACATGAAAGCACTGAAACCAGCATGGCCATTCTAAGAGATGAGAGACTTAACAAACAATCCAAGTCTTTTTCAATTGTTGCATCACACTGTAAAGTTTTGCTATAAATTCTATGTCTTATTACCTTATACTCCACAACCACCTGATGAAGGAGCAGCTCTCCAAAAGCTAGTGCTTCCAAAAAAACCTGTTGGACTATAACCTGTTGTGTGATTTTTAACTACATACACAGAGTTAACATTTTAGGTCCAGTGACCATTTTTCAGAATTTGAAGTGACACTTTGGATTGAATGGTAAGTAGCTACTTGAGATCAAAGTGTTAAAGGAACAAGATAATTTTCCAAGTGTTGTGATTCCGGTTTACAGAAGTCACAGTGAATGCCTCGGGCCATTTATTAAGCAATTTAATTGTCAATGAGGGATGGGTGGGACTATTAACCTAAGTTTGACATGTGCTTAACTCACAAATATCTTAATCATTTCAGAAGGCCTGTGATTAGACTTTCAATCAAATAATTAATGGCACTCAAACGTTGACTGCTTCAAATGTTGGTCTCTCTGATTTTAACTTTTTAATGGTTCAAGATGATGAACCTGATCTCCACATAACTGTTTTCAAAAATAATTATCATCATCTTTTGACTATGCAGATTATGAAATGAAAAATAAACTAAAGGCCCTAAGGTGTTCATGTGGCAAAAGTTTAAAACTAATCTGAAAAATGGTAAACTGTATAACTTTATTTTTATCTATTATTTGTGATTGACAGATTATTTTGTTTCTTTATTCATTCCTAGAAATATGACTGGCACCGGTAAAGCTGGTATTTAATGCCCATCTCTAGTGCTTTGAGAGAGTGGGGATTGTTCACCTTTTCCCGAAACGAGTTTAGTGTTTTGATACAAATGAGCTTGTTATGCCATTTCAGAAAGCAATTAAGAGTCCACCATGTTGGTGGTTGACTGGATCCAAAAATAGGCCAGAATATACGTCTGAGCCCAGGTGTCTCCGGAGAAGGAACACACGGTGTCTACCAACTTCCTCAAGCTGTTCAGGGAGAGGTGGGCACCACAGGGAGTGGAGTGTTTTAATTCCCCCTCCAAATCTATTTTGAGTTAATCCCTGCCCTCCCCTTCACTGTTTTGATCACGCAGCATTGCCTTTGAGAAGGACACTACTTGTCACTGGCCACTCGGGTGTTTCCTTTCTTCCTGGTGGTGGAAATTGAGTAAAGGTTTGTACATCTTGTGTATTTCACTGTGTCTCGTACCTGCACACACACAATGTGGGTTTAAAAAAAAGAATAGGCCAGGATGAGCAAAATCTGGCAGGTTTCCTTCCATCAAGGTGGTTTGTTATCCAGTTTAGTTTTTATGAATATCTGCCAGTTTCATATTTCCTTTTATTATTATCTTTCACATCCCTTTTACTGGTAACTTCTTTCTTTCAGACATGAACTTGAATTTCCAAACTGCATGGTGGGATTTTATTTTAATTGCCTAGGAGCGTTACAACCACATTGTAAACTGTTTTTGATACAGTTTTATGGAGCAATACATGGCAGCCTCAACTAGGGATAGGCTAATTTAAGTCTAACATTAATTAATGTGGCAGTTAATCTATAATCTCATAGTAAGAAATCTACTGAAAAATAATGAGCAGAATACAATTGAATTTCATATTAAGGTCGACAGTGAAATACTTCAATTTCAAACAAGAATCTTAAATTTAAACAGTGTCCTTTGGAGTCATAGATTCATAGAATCATAAAGTCCCACAGCATGGAAATAGACCTTTTGGTTCAACTCGTCCATGTCAACCAGATTTTCTAAATTGAACTAGTCCCATTGCCTGCATTTGGTCCATATTCCTCTTAACCTTTCCTATCCCTGAACTTGTCCAAATGCCTTTTGAACATTGTAATTGTATTCATCTCTGGCAGCTCACTCCATACACTCACCACTCTCTGCATGAAAATATTGCCTTTTAAATCTTTCCCCTCTCACCTTAAACCTGTGCCGTCTAGTTTTGGACTCCCCTACTCTGAAGAAAAGGTCTTAGCTATTCACCTTATCTATACCCCTCATGATTTTATAAATCTCTGTAAGGTCAGCCTCCGTTGCTCCAAGGAGAAAAGTCCCAGCCTATCCAGCCTCTCCTTATAACTCAAACCTTCCAGTTAATTAGATCTAATATAGAAAATAAGAATACCAGTGAATAAACAATGGAAACATTTAATGAAACAATTCAAATCATTCAACTTAATTATATTCCATTGGAGAGAAATCTATCATTGTGTCTAATGAAGGAGGTTAAGTTTAGTATTAGGTTAAATGAAGAGATGTAAAGTCAAAGAGGTTTACACTATGGAGATAGGCCCTTTGGCCCAACTTGTCCAAGCAGCCCAGTTTTCACAATTAAACAAGTCCCATTTGCCTGCATTTGGTCCATATCCCTCCATATCTATCCCATCCATGTACCTGTCCGAACGTTTCTTAAATTACAAAATTGCGCTCGCCTCCACCACTGTGGCAGTGGCAGCCCTTTCCAAACACTTAATACCCTCTGTGTGAAAAAGTTGCCCTTCTGGACCCTTTTGCATCTCTCACCTTAAACCAGTACCCCCTAGTTTTAGACTCCCCTACTATGGGGAAAAATTTCCAACTCTGACTTTGTTAGGTAAACACTGGTTACCTTTTCATTGTAGTCAACCTACACTTGCTTGGTTTGTATGCACTTCTGGGAAATGTATTGGGATCTTAATCAGATTTCTTATTTATCTTGCATTTACCACATTAATCTCAAGCCTAAAACTTACATTCTGAAAAGCAAAAAGTAAAAATGCTCAACAGCGTGGCAGATGGAATATCAAGTACGGGAGTTCGATTTTTATTTTGCTCTTAGAATATAAAATTAAAAATATTTTTAAAAAGACATGAAATTTGTCAATGTTGATATTCAAAGACTTGGATGTACTAATTCAAGAAACACAGGGAATTAGCATACAGGTGTAACAAGCAATTAGGAAGGTGGTGACATTTTTCCCTTAACTGCAACTGAATAGGGGTACATGGATAAAGAACTCGTACTACAGCCATACAGAGCTTTGTTGAGACATCATTTGGAATAGTATGTGCAATTTTGGTCTCTGAAGGCATATACAACAAAGAGAGATACAACAAAGATTCTAGATTGGTCCTTTCATAAACAGGGTCAGACTCTTAAGTACTGTGGACATTTTGAACATGTAATTCAATGTAATTTGCTGTCTGGAAAGAGAAGGACATGAGAATATTTACAGTCAAAGAAAGTTCAAACTGAGACATAGCAGCTTAAGATAATGAAAGGTTGACAACAGCCTACTCAACAGTGAGCCACACCTGCTATTATGTTCCCCAAACTACAAGACAATTATTCGATTATTTCCTGAGAGCCAGAGCAGAGTGGGCTGGAGGCCTGGAGCTGCTGAAGTTTTACCTCTACTGCAGTGTGCTAATAGACCCAAATGTCTTTCTGTACCAATCTAAATTCAAAAGTGTCAGCATGCTGTGAAGGTCACAGTCAAAGACTATCCTTTAGTCACCCACTGGTTGCAGTGAAAGAGGCCCTCTCACTCCAAATTAAAAATTAAAAGAACAAATAGGACAACAAATGGACTCCCTGGAATGTTGGAATGTTGGAATTCAATCATAGTTGAAAGAAATCAGAACTACAGAATCTCAACCAATCTAAAAAACTGTTCAGGTAGCAACATCAATATTACCATCATTGAGTCCTCAACTATTAACAGCCTGATGCTTACCATTGACCAGAAACTGAACTGGACTAGCCATAAATACAGTGGCTACAAGAGCAAGTCAGAGAATTAAAATTCTGTAGCGAGTGGCTTATCTCCTGACTCTCCAAAGCCTGCCCACAATCTGCAAGACACAAGTTAAGAATGTGATGGAATGCTTCCCACTCACCTAGATAATGGCAGTTTCTGTGAAGTTGGCAACTGTTAACTCAGGTCCTGTGAGGGCAACATCCTGAGAAGCTGTCGCCAGATGAAATGCTGTAAAAGTGCTGCCAGACCTGCGTTTTTTCAGTAATTTCTGTTTTCTTTCATTTCCTATGATGTGCACAATCTTAGCTTGAACACAGTGCACATGTGTAGCAGCGAATAGTGCTTTGAGCATGTTAAGTGTCAGTGATGGCTGTAGTCCGAGAAGATGTGCACGGCTGAACAAGACTGAGAGTCAGAAAACCTACCTTGGAGCAGTTGAGACCTGGAGTGGAGTGGGTTAGGGGCATGGAGCAGTGTGGAGCATGCTGGAGGCCTTTAGCTGCTGCGAGCTGGAGCAGAATGGGCTGGAGGCATGGATTGGAGTGGGAATGGTTATTGGACTGGGGTCTGTCGTGGATAGTCAGTGGCTTGCGAAACCAATCAGACCACATGTGGAAGCCCCTGCGCTGAACTACTGCAATGTAATGATTATCTGTAATCTGTTCATCTGACTGTAATGTTTATCCTTTTAACCATATCATATTTCTACTTATACTATGAATCACTGCAAGATAATGCAACTTCTTTTCTTTCTTATTCCTCTTTTTATGTAAAAGATTTGTACCTAAGATAGTGCCACGGAAGTGACCTTGTACTCTTTTTCACTGTACCCCTGTCCTTCTGTACTTGAGTACACGTGACAATAAAGGATATTCTATCCTCACAACTTTAAAGAACCTTGACACCAGTGAGGACAAAGCTGCCCACCGTGTCAAACACTGGAACTCCAAAGCATTGTGGGTGTAGCTACACCAAATAGACTGGAGTGTTTCAAGAAGGCAGCTCATCACAATCTTCTCAATAGCCAGTGATACCATATTCCATGAGTGAATTTTAAAAAACCTTCTAGTAACCTTGACTGCAAGACCTGCAACATTTAACTATCTGCCCTTTATAAACAATTCAGAGACAGATCTACATATCATGTAAAAATCTTTTACTCTTCTGTTCTCTCTAATTTTAATCCGTTTGAATGGGTTTTGCATTATTAACTCCTCTCATGCTTAGTTAACTCACAATTTGTTATTTTAAGAAAGCTTGGTTAAACTGGCTGCTTTTAAAATATAAGTTAATTTCACTCTAGGAGAAAGATATCCAGAAAGGAAAGAATCAGATTAATTGTTAAATTTACCTCATTGCGTCCATCCGAGGGGAAGGGGTTGGGGTGGGGTGAATAAGAACAGGGAGTCAGTTCATCCCTCCTTACCTGAGAGTTTTGACATAGTGTAATAAATTGGAAAAACACACCTGAGTCTGGGAATAACAGTCCTGAGAATGAAGGGATTATTCAAGGATGAGTGGTTGAGTGAAATGACTCACTTGTCTCTGGAGTGTAAAAGAAAGGACAGAATATATAACTAAATGTACATTATTTTAAAGGGGCCTGCTGGGGAATCTGGAACAAGATGGAACAGCTCACAATGAGGGGATGATCATTCACGCATCAGCTTGTGAATCTCCTCCCCAGAGGGTGATGGATGCCCGACTAGTGAATATTTTTAAGGCTGAGACAAACAGGTGTTTGGTTTCTCAATTCATCGAGGGATACAGGAAACTGTCTGGAAAGTGGAATTGAAGCCAAAGATTGGCTGTGCTCACACAAAATGGCAATAGAGGCTTGACTGGCAGTTAATGCCTTCTCTTGCTCTTGTTCCTTATGTTCTTAAGAACACGGCCATATCTTAAGTCTAAAGGTGTATAGGTTAGGAGGATTGGTCATGGGAAATGCAAGGCTACAGGGTTAGGGTAAGGGTATGGGTGGGAGGCTCTTTAGAGGGTTGATGTGGACTCGATGGGCCAAATGGCCTACTTCCACACTGTAGGGATTCTATGATTACAAATTGCTCCTGATCACACATCTTCCAGAAATTTCTCAAAGTACTTCTTAGGCCATACATGACATGGAAGTTATTAGGGGTTAGGAGAAAGTTAAAAATCACACAAAACCAGGTTATAGACCAACAGATTTATTTGGAAGTACAAGCTTTCAGAGCACTGCTCCTTCGTCAGGTAGCTAGTGGGGCAGGATCATAGATACTTCCAAATAAACCTGTTGGAGTATAAACTGGCGTTGTGTGATTTTTAACTTTGTCCACTCCAGTCGAACATTGGCTCTTCCACATTAAGGTTAGGAGAGATTTACTAATACATCCAGTTTTAGAAGAGGAAACATGTTCTCAGAAACAGTTGTGGTGGCAGAATCCCATTGATACATATTTGTAAAAGGGGATGTAGAGGATGAAAACACAAGGCAAGGGAATGGGACTAATAGGATAGTCTGTTCCGAGAAATTGTGCAGTCATTATGGTCAAAAGTCTCCTTGCTGTGTTGCAACAGTTGTTTGATTAATTGTTGTGTGAGCAGTCAGGGGAGCCAATCTTGACACCACTCAACTTTGTGGAAGCTCATAGCTTGCCAATTTATTTTTATACATCTGAAGAAACACATCCTCATGGACCTGACGATAAACACAAGGAGCTTGAATACATTCATCAGCTCAATCATCTTGTTTTCATGTCAAAGCTGACAGTCAGATAATCATCCAGCAAATCTGTCATTTATCACCTCCTGGAGCAAAAGAGAGAAATTGAAGCACAACAGCTGCATTGATGCTCTAGGTATCGAACAAGAAAGAAGTACCATTTAACAAAAATAAACCATCCACTAGAAATTTGTCACAGCACTTCACTCACAATGAATTGCACCGAAGAGTGGTGACTGTTGTTAATTAGGTGAATGCATCAGCCGTTTTGCACACAGCATGATTCCAAACACTGAAACAAGGTGATTAACTTGTATGTGTTCTTATTTTGCCAGGACATCAGAACTTTCTCCTCTTCATTGGATCTGCTGCATTCATGTGATTCACACTGTAACAAGCAAATAGAAGTAAGGAACAAAAACAGAAATTGCTGGAAGATTTGAAGAGGTCTGGCAATTTCTGTGAGAGAAATCAGAGTTAATGTTTCAGGTTGAGTGACCCTTCCTCAGAACTGATGGTAGCTAGGAAAACGTTGGTTAATATGCAGACCATTGGGCTAGGGGAGAGAGTAAAGAGTGAATGATAGGTGGGGATAGAACCCAAAGAGAGAGAAGAGCAGTTACACAGACAAAGGAGTGGATAACAATCTGGCTAGGAGGGTGAATAGTTATTAATGGGGACTATAAGTGGTTAACAATGGGTTGGGTGTAATAATGGACAATGTGATAACAAGGCCTGATGTGTGGAGTTTGGGGTAAGGACTTTGGAGTTCTCAAGCCCTGAAATCATTGAACTTGATATTGAATCTGGAAGGCTGCAGAGTCCCCAAGTGGAAAATAAGATATTATTCTTCCAGTGTGCGTTGAACTTCGCTGGAGCCCTGCTAAAGTGGCAGGCAACTGGAAGCTCATGGTCTTTTTTTATGAACAGAATGTAGGTGTTCTGTGAACTAGTCACCCAGTCTACGCTTCGTTTCGCCAGTGTAGAGGAGACCACATTGTGAACAGTTGCAGGGGAAGGTGCCGTCAGGGTGTTGGCGGGGTCGGGGGTGGGGTTAGGAGGGTGGTGGTGGTGGATGTTGGCAGTGAAGTAAGGATGGACCAGGGTGCCCCAGAAGGGTCAGTCGGCCTAAAACGCTGATTTCTCTCCACAGATGCTGCTAGACCCACTGAGCTTTTCCAGCAATATCTGTTCTTGTTTCTGATTCACAGCATCGATGCTTCTTTCAGTTTTTAGGTAGAAGGCTTTGGCTTATGAGCAGATCCATTACACAGCATTCTGGCAAGGTTGGCAAAGTTTGAGAAGTATTATTGCTGCAGACTCTTTAGAAGACTCGCACAACAATCTACACTTGTGGAGATTAGATAAAATAAGGCTGTCTAAGGTTTGAAAATCAATGGGAATTTAAAGTAAATATCATTTGCTGCGTATGTGTTTGCTGAACTGTGGCAAAGAGGGACAGCAAAGTACCAGACAGATAGTGTTTTGCCAGTGAGAATTATATAAGAAGTTACTGTAAAGTGAAAGGAAAAGGCAGATAAGAACACCAGGAGTAATGTCATTGGAAAATCAGTGATAAGCTCCCAAACTAAAAAGCTTTGGCCATTCTTTGTTTTAAGTTGCACTATAGATTTAAGGTTGTATACATTACTAACTTATTTTAAAGTTAATTAAATGATTTGATGGAATTGTTTGAAGTCTTGGTTGATCATTCTTCCAAGCATACTAAAGAGTTATGAAAGAAAGCTACAGGTGTTTACGGCTATTAAAAGATTTCATTTCTTCTGCTGTTGGAGTCTTAGCAATGTTGATTGGAAGATAAATATCAGCCAGGATATAATGGATGACACCTCTTCTTCAGAATAGTGATAATATGTTCACTGAGGGAAGAGAAAGGGCAGAATCTTATAGAATTTTGAGCGATGTGGGCTATGGCAGGATTTGTGGCAGAAATGAGTAAGCCCTACAGAATGGCATATCTCAATATCATTAGCTACTTGCACCATCTTTAATGCTTCTCATAAACGGTATAGCGAGATGCCAATTGATCGTGATTACTGTTTGTTAAATATCATGTTAATGGTACAATTTGCCTCACTAATGTTCAGCCTCCCATCATACCAAACTCATCAAACAAGCGCAATATCGGGAAATTCAACAAAGAGTCAGCGTGGGTAGCTGCTTAATTCAGCTCAATGAATGATCTCCATGTTACCTATGATCAAGGTACAGTCCATAGCACAATCCATCAGCTGCATGTACTCCTCATCCTTGAAAATTGAATTCGGCATCTCATGATCATTCCGGAACCTTTCTGATACACTGACAATGCACTCTGGAAGCACAGACCTGCATTTCAGGGCATAATAAAAACTCACATCAAAATACTACACTTTGAGCAGTGGGACAGCCACTCAGCTCATGGACTGGGCCATATCTCAGGACTGCTTGCTTATTATCTTGATGCTCGTTCACCCAGTACCTACCTGCATGCCTACAGCATTCATAACTTGCCTTGTTGTGACAATTACTGCAGTCACACAAAGAAGCATTCCCCTTGCTCTCACTGCCCCGTAGTGGGATATCTCTCTCATTAGAGAAAGGGGGTGAATGAGTGAGATTGCATTAAATGCCAGGGCTGTTAGTGCTGGTGCATATGGGATGAGGTGTTCCAACAAATCCGAGAAGGCAGCATGCAGGGTTTATGGTCTGGGCAGCTTCGGGCAAATAAGAATAACTGAGAAGGTTGTGGATTAAATAGTGATAGTGGCATACAGAAGAGTCTGGTGTTTACCCTGGCAGTGTGGAGAAGATCATTGACCTTCTTTCTGCACTGCTGGCTATTCCACTGCACCCTAGAAATGGCACTGACATGGGCGGTGACCTTGGATCAGGCTCCCAGGGCCTCGTGGTGTGGCCTCCTCTGACAGTACTCCAGGAGGCACTTTCCTCTGGATGACCTCACCCACTAAACCTTCAGGTCTCTGTCAGAGAATCACGATGTAATTCATCTTTCCCTTCTCAGCCATGTTCTAACTCTGACCGTGTGGGGCAGTTTTGGAATGCCAATGCTCCTCCAGATATGCGATGACTGTTTAAAGATGGCGGGGTGGAAGGGGGGCCAGTGCCTCAGCAGATAGCTGGTGAGTGGTGAATTGTTGAGGGGATAGCGCATGGTAAGATGGGGAAGAAATTGGAAATGGGAGATGCCATAGGGGCAAGGTAGGTAATTCATGATGAGATTGGTAAAGTAGGATGAGAAAACCCCTGCTAGGCCTTGTAGCAAATAATCCTCTAAAATACTTGACACAATACAGACTTAGCCAAAAAAAAAGTAAGGTTCAGCTCGAACATTTCACCTTCTCCTGTGAAAGGCAGCACCTTTGCCAATACAACATACCATTAGTACTTTGCAGTGGATTATTTATAAAGACTTAATATTCAACTTTGCAGCAGGGACTGGAGCCCACAAACATCTAGCTGAAAGAAAAATGCGTTACTACTGAGTCAGTATGGGTTGGGTAGAGTACATGCCAGGATATTGGTAAGCATGACAGAAAATTGAATGAGCCAACTAATGGAATGGGTGTTAAAGGAGATTGTATAGGATGGGTTGAAACCATAATAGGCCAAACTACACATGATCCAAAGAAGAAAATTGAATGTGGGAGTACAATCCATTAGAGTAGATGTTGAAGGGGGTGGAGGTGGTAAATGAGTCAAATAGCTGATTCATATTTCATATTTTCTTGAACTCAGGGCTGATTAGATGAGCTGAAATAAGCATTTCTAATTTTATACATTCCAGTTTGTTATATTGTTTCTAATATATTAAGAGCTGTAATAATTTTTCTGCACAATTACTGTACATGACATGATACATTAGTTAACCTCCTTCAAGTCAAGTAATCTGCCGCTTCAGTGACTGATCTGCAATGAGTACCGTTATTTCACATAGAATTTGAAATGTTTTAAATTTTACTTCTATTCAGTTGCACCATCCGTTTGCAATTCACTTTTAAAGTATAAATGGCTAATAAGACCAACAACAGAAACATTACAAATGTACTAAGATTGCGTAAATAAATATACGTTGGTTATTAGCTTTGACATGGGCATTTTCTTCAGTGATGAGGTCAATCAGAAAATCATGTGCTTTTAGCATTCTGTAAAGGTGAAAGGACCCTGATCAACAATGACATCCTGTCCCTTTGGTTAGTGCTCTGAATTAAGTGAAGTTTAAGTAAATAATAAGAAGGAAATGAGAATTGTTGGATTCAGTTCATGGGTCAACAAATGACAAAGCCTTGGGATGAGTATTTCAATTGCAATATATTTCGAGATCTGAAGTTTAAAAAACAAGCAAGCTTCATGAATTAGACATGTCTGAATGTAATATCAACAATGTCTGTAGGGGATCTTGGATGAAAGAGCTATTCATGCTACAGTGAATTAGTTCAGGCACTTGGACAATCTATGGCCCTCAGAAAATTAACAAGAGTCAAGTTATTTGCCAGCAGAGTTATTAAGTACTCTGCTATAGTCTTGACATATTAAAGATAAATAAGCCGCAGTTATTGCCTTATAATTCCCAAATTGAAGAATTGAGCTTCTTTGCCAATTTTTTCCTGTATAAAATAAAATGACCTTACCAGCTCCAGATTTGGACTTATCCCATGCTTCAGCTGGCAAAGGTAAACTTGGTACAAAAGCAAAAGTGCTGGAAATATTCTGCAGACTTGGTTGCATCATCCTATAATCTTTGGAGAAAGAAAGGGAGTTAACATTTCAGGTGATTTATCTTTCATCAAAACTGGGAAAAGATGATAACATGGCAGGTTTTGAACAGATGTGGAAGCAGAAAAAGGGGGTGGAGAGAAAGAACAAATGAAAGATCTGTGAGAGGGTGGAAGATATTTAATGGCAAAGGGTATGGTGGTGCAAAACAAAAAGAGATGTTAAAATAAAAAAAAATGGTTCCACAGTTAAACAGAAGAGATGCTGGAAATGATCAGCAGACTTGGCAGAGAGAAACAGAGTTGATACTTCAGATTGATACCTTTCATCAGAATGTCACATGGCCTGACACATTAGCCTGGATTTTTGCCAACTTTGGGCAAGGACCCTCTTTACAAAAGTTAGACATGTCCCAATTCCTGGATTTTGACCCTTTTCATGGGATTTCTGATTTCTGAGCGTGCCATTTGAGGCTTGTGGACTGATTCACATTATGAGCCTACACCCAGTAATCCTGAAATGGTTGATTCCATATTGGAGATAGACATTATCAACTCCTCAACCACTTTCATGAAGTTAACAACAGAGTTGTAGCTATACTGGAACAGCTTGGCTAGGGCTGCAGCAAATTCTGGAACACGACGTTTAAGTCTTATTGCTGGAATGTTGCAAGGTCCATAGTCTTTACAGTACCAAGTGTTTTCAATTGTTTATTGATATCCTGTGGAGAGAATTGAATTGGTTAAAGATTGGTATCTGGGGATGCTAGGGACATCTGGAGGAGGCTGAGATGGGTCACCCACTCAGCACTTCTGGTTGAAGATTTTTATGGATGCCTCAGCCTTATCTTTTGCACTTTTCCCATCAGTGAGGATTGGGATATTTGTGGGATTCTCCTATTCCTGTTAGTTGTTTAATTGTCCACCACCATTTATGATTTCATCAAGCTGATGTCTGATCTTTTGGTTGTGGAATCGTTTAGTTCTATCACTTGTTGCTTATGCGGTTTGGCACACAAGTACTGCTATTTGTTCACTTCACCAGACTAACACCTAATTTCTAACTATGTCTGGTGCTACTCCTGGTACTCTTCATTGAACCATGGTACTCTATAGACAGACTGTGCTGCCTAATCCTAGCATGAAAGAAAGGATGGGATGGACACTGAAGAACTGGGAGAGTGGCAGCAATCTACTGAGGAGGAAGATGACCACGTTGAACAGGAGGGACAGCATGATAGAGTGCAGGAGTGTTCGGTGTAACAAGCCAGACAGGAAATAATTGGCTAAAGATAAAAAGAGTGGATGGCTGCTGATGTGGTGCCAGTCAAGTGAACTGCACTTGTATTTGTATACAGTAAGTGCACTTGCACTTGTAATGAAGTGACAATTGTGCCATCTATTTGCCCATAGATGCTTTTCTTTCTAATTTCCCTCTACTACATGCATGAGAGGAGCAACTCTTGTCTTAGATTACTTGACCTGGTGCACAGCTAAGCTTTAAAATCGCAGCATTGTTGCAAATCCCCAGAGATCCCGACTATGGCAAGTATATCTGCCATTGCTGAGCTAATGAGGTAACTTGTGGAGAATAGTGTGAGAAAGCTCACTAGGTTTCATGGAAAATTCTCCATGAAATGCACCAAAATTGATACTGAGTCAAGTTCTGGTAAACAAATTCTAGTTCCTTCCTAATGTGGTTTTCAGATAATTTCCCTTTGAAGTGTTCTAGCAAGACGCTTAGTTTTATTAAAGATTTAAGAAGAAATCCCATCAGAAATTTCTCAGAACATTATTATGATGAGCAAAGACTGTTTGCCTTGTCAGTCAGACTCTTCTGTGGTGAATGAGTAATGATAACAAATATGAATATCTCTAGGATAAGGTGGTGTGGATAAAACTTGAGTCATTTGAGGGGTTGTTAAATGTAATAAGGTAGTCTGTATTTTCCATACAAGTCTAACTTAAATGATTATTAATGAATGAGTAGTTTGTATAAGTTAGCCAGGAAATCAACTCGTCACATCAAATCTGTTTTTAAGGCATCCAAGTAGTTTATTGAGAATGATTTTGAAGCAGAATTTTCACAAAATTGACAAAATCGATTAAATAATATTATTTAAACAAATTCATGAATAACACGGAAAAATATAGTGACACAAATGTACAACCCTTATGGGAAAAATTACAGTATCATATACAATCAATTTTACATTGTGCTAAAGATACGGAGATAGATTATATTAAAGGTCTGAAACTTGATTGCACTTGCATTTATTTAGAATGAAAACAAATCAGAATTGACTGGAATAACACTGAGGACCATTGCAATTTATGTAAGGTGCATCTAATTTGCCAATTTTCTTCCTTTACTGATGAACATAAATCTGAAGACAATAGCAGACCATGGATTTGTGGTTATTCTGTCACTGAAACTTGGTAGGAGGTGTTGAGTTGTTACTTAACATTGCAGATGGGAGATATCAGAACATAGGTTGATAGTGCAATTATTTGACACCCCTTAGTAGAAGATGGCACTCAGGAATAATTTGAGATGGTGACCATAACTGATTGACCTTTTCTTTGCTCAATAAAGTGTAGTAGGATTAATATTAGAAGCATACATACTGACAATAACAAGATCATATGATTAAGCATGGGGAGTTGGAACCGAGCAGAAGCTCTAACCTCATGTGAAGGTATTGTGATTTATCGAAACTACCTCGGTTCAAACAGGATACTTCTTGGGATAAGGACAGTGGCAGATCCTAAACACACGACAAAACACAGTGGCAGCTGACAAGGTAAAAAGAAGCAACAAAATTAGCAACTGAAGTGATCCTCAACGTCCAGAAAAATACAATCTTGTCAAAGACACATCAAGACATTGAGAGAATCCAGGAAGCAGCAGAAATCTAGGAAACAGACCCACAGACTGGATAGCAGTGAATAATGACCCAGAACCACAAGCAGTGGGACAGGAATACATCCAGGGCTCAGGATATGTCTGGAATACAACCTAATATTCAGGGTGATATTCTAGGTGAGTGAGGCAACACACCAGGTCCAGAAATGTGAAAGTTTACACTAAAGGTTCACTAGATACAAAACTGTTTCAAGATTAAATAAGAAAGGCCAGAATGACCAGGTCAGTACTTTGTTTTTGATTAATATTTTGAACAAAAAAGCTTCCTCAGGATTGTTTGTTCCTCATTAATGAAATCAAAACCAAGAGCTCCTTGTCTTGAGATTCTCCAAAGAATGTACCATGGATATTTGGGGATTACCAAGTGTCTTGTAAGAGTGCAATGATCTGTCAGATGGTCAGGTATCACTCACTTTCTACTCTAAATGACTGCTATGTGGAATTGTGGACATTGCAGAACCAGACAGTGGATCACATTTTGTAAAGGAATATTATAAGAGCATCACATGTGAGTATGACTTCATTGATATTGCCAATTCACCCCACTATTCTCAAACTGAGAGAGAGGAGTCCAAACAATAAAAATATTATCAAAGAGAAACAAAACTCTAAGTCTGCTGTATTGAGTTATCAATCCTCACCACTACAGAATGGGTTAGAACTGCCAGAGTCACTGATGGGAATGAAATCGAGAACACAGCTTCCAACTCTGTCTCATATGTAACATTAGTGACAATAACAACAGATGAAGAAGCAGGAGGAGGAGCTAAGTGACAGCCCACCCTGAAACTTCAATAAAAGATACCAAGCTGTTAGCAGTGCTGACAAGGGTAACGGAAAAGGGACAGTCGTAGAAAAATACTACAATTTAAATTGTATATGGTTAAAACAGACTATGGCATCACAGGAGAAAATATAATAAAATATATGAACAAAAAACCAAAATACATATTTACTAATTACTCAGAAAAGGAAGAGGAAGGCACTACAATCAGCCAGGAGAAAGACCATTCATGCTGACAACCAGGAGAGCATAAACATTCTCACCCTCAAAACAAGATCAGAACCAGATCAGAGACTTTGATTAAAACACTACATAGACCAATCATATGAAGTTTGAGCCTTTGCAGGGAGAGTGATAGAATATAAGGATAAAAGATAAGGATAAAGACTTGAGCTGGGGGAATAGATGTTGAGTAATGGGGTTAACATCAGAAAAACGCACAGTGGTGATACACTAATGATGTCAGCATCACACGATTAAATTGGATGGGAGTAGAAGCTCGAATCTTCCATAAAGATTATCCATCTCTACTTATTTGATGGGGGTTTCAGTCAGGGTTTCTTCAAAAATGAGGAGTTATACTTCCATTCTGACATGGGCTTCAAAATGTAGAATAATTCGGCAAAGGGATGCCATGCACATTTTCACAGCACTCAGCTGCTGTATTCTGAATTCATCCAAATGTTCAGTATCACGGACAGCTACTTTGATAACTGTTGTCTAAATCTATATGCATAAATGTGAGGTTAGGGGGTGCCAGGAGTTTTGTGTGTCACATGGGTGGGCACCAGGTGGCAGGTAAGTAGAGTTTCAAATGGGCAGGGACAAGAATGCCATGTGGTTTGGATGGTGGATGGGTAAGTTGTCAAGTGGGTAGGGTGTAAGGTGTAAGGTGTCAGGTAGTAGGTAGTCAGGAGTCTAGGGCGTCAAGTTGGCAGGGTGCCAGGGAGAATGTGGAAATGAAGCTAGCAGCACTGGAAGGGGTGTCAGATCCTGGGGGTTGGTGAAGGGGATGTGCCCAAGTCCAATGCAGAGTTGGAGGGTTTCAGATCTGACGGCAGGAACCAGAAGGTGTGGGGTGAGGGTCTCAGGTTTGGAATGTGAGTGGGGGATGTTGTCAGGATGGCTTGGGGTTTTCAGTCTTGGCAATGGGATAAGAGAAGTGTTCTGCCCTGGAGTGAGAGGTAGGTGGCTTGAGTCCAGAGCAGGAAGAATTCACCTTTGATAGCTGGAAACACTGTGTGGAGGGAGAAGGTATAAGTGGCGTAAGGAAGCTGGTGGAGATTTAGTTGAGGATGTGTAAGGTAAATTGGGTGTCAGTTGAATAAATACTCAGAAGTTCGACTTGATATTTAATAGTCTAACTTTTCCTGAGTAATTATTTATGTACAACAGAATCCCGATTTCTTCAATTTAATTGGATACATTATAAGGGTTCCAAGTGTTTGGGAATTGCCTTGTGGAGACTTCAATTTCCTGGTCTCAGAGATTTCAGTGATTGTTATAATTGGGATTCTGCAGGCTCCCCATGTGCAACTCCCATTTCCTTCAGAAACATTTACCTGGCCATGGCAAAATCTAAACCAATGTGTGCATAAGTCAAACTGCAACTAAAGAGTTCTTACAGAAGGTAGATGGGCTCAAGCAGAATGCATTTGGGGAGGAAACAGAACTAGCTTCCATATATAAAGACTGCAGGTACATAGGAACAAAATTAAGCCATTCATGCCTTAGACTTGCTCCACTGTCCAGACATAGCTAAGTCGTCCTACCTCAATTTCATTTCTCCAAATGTTTTTCCATCTTGGTTTATGCCTTAGAAAATAAAACGAACTATCAACCTTAATGTTAAAACATTCAATTAATGCAACCATTTGTGATAAGTTCCAGATTTCCCATGCTTTGTGTGTAAAAGCACTTCCTGATTTCAGTCCATGTTAAGCTCCCTCTCTTAGCACCTTCCAAAGATTTAATCTCGACTATGTAGAAAACCAAAGCAAATGGGAGCACTGCAACCTGCAGGTTCTTCTCCTGTCCTGACCTGGAACTATATTGCTGTTTCTTCACTGTCTCTGGGTCAACCCTAACTGCATTATTGGTTGACTTAAATCAGATGGACTGCTGCAATTTCTGAAGGTGTTCACTTTCTCAATGGGATTAGAGACGTCTGCATATTCTGGCCTTGCTATGAATGAATCAAAAAAAAATTATGTGTTGGATTTCCCAATCAGATGAATTTCTTTCTATGCTGTTTAATCTCTTCAGTAATTTTAAATACTTTCAAAACAAAAGGTCGTCCATCCAATCTTCGAAACTTAAGTAAACTCATTCAACCTGCCCCCAAAATACAACTACTTTAACCCTGAAATATTTTGAGTGAAACTGTGCTGATAGGAAAACTCAAAGAGAAATCAACACATATTCCTTGACCATTGTCCAATAACCTTGTTCAGAAATACATGTACATTAATGATAGACAAGCCTAGGATCCACTTGGACCACATTGGTTTCTGCACATTTAAATAGCTTGGCAAGGTTAATTGCTCTAGTTCACAAAATGAGAATGTAGCTTGGATGAAGAATTGGAGTGTAGCCAGTGTCTATATAACCATATTGCGGAAGGAGGCAGGAGATTCAAAAGCTAAAGGGATTAACTTAACCAATGGAAGGAAGCTATGGAACAGAGAAATGTAATTGGAATTCTATGCTGCTTGGAATGCATTTATCTTCAAAATTAATTAAATAAATAACAACACTTGTTGGTAGATCTCCACTGCTGGAAGACTATCTGAGTAAATTTGGATATTTTACCCAAGACTCTACAGTTCACAGTCAGAATAACTAAGTACCACATCAGACAGTGCATTAAGCCTGTTAATCCATCAGAGAAATATATACCAATAGAGCGGTGCTCCTTGCTACGCAGAAACTGTTCTTCTGTACTGATTAACCTGGATCAATCCCACTAAGCTCATTGGAGCTCACCATTTTGCCAACCTCTCATTACAACGTGCACTTGGTGGCAATACAAAATTCAATGCAGTGTCTCACCTTTCTGTCAGCAAGCTGCAAGCCTATGATCTAAGCATTTGGGATTAACAGCTTTAGACTTTAACTGTCACTGCCAAGTTTTCCTATTCATGTTCTATTTTGGCCCTTTTTACTCTCAAACTATTTACCTCACATGTTGCCTCACTGTCATCTGATATTATACAGCACTCTTCACCTTGTTACATTTAGAAAATCGTTGTAAGAATATCAAATCGAATAGTTTTTAGTATATTTTACTGACAATCTTTATGCATTGTTGATCTTCTCCTCCCATGGTTTCTATTCCTACAATGCAGATTTAAACATTTTTCAGGAGGCTGTAGGTCATTGGCAAGGTTGGCATTTATTACATTCTTAGTTGTCTCAAGTAGTTGGTAGTGGGCTGTATCATTGAACAGCTGAAGCCCATGTGGTGAAGGTATTACCACAAAACAGCGAGACATGGCTTTAATCCGATGATGACATTATCCTTTGTGGTGCTTTATAAAACTGAATTGGATTAGAACCACACATAGGGACGTTCAGAAAATGAAAGCATGTTCCCTACCTTCACTGTGGTGATATGCTCCCACATCTGACCTGCTACTTGGCCATTTGCCTATGAATTTGATCCTCAGGGTGAGACCAGTGGATTTGCAATCCAAAGGTTTCAATTTGGAATCCAGAAGAATGTATGTTTAAGTCTCAACTTGATGAAAAATTAAATTTAGGAAAACTGGAATTAAAAGCAAAAGCGATTATGAAGCCCATCAGATTGGTGTAAAAAACACTTGACTGTTCAGTAAAGACTGGAAAGGAAACTTGCCATCCTTATTTGATCTGACTCATGTGAATGATTGACTTTTAACCTTTTCTTGAATGAATTTAGCAAGTCACTCAATTGTGTCATGGCAATGAGAGTTGGGGAGTGAATACCAAGCTTGCCAGAAATTTCCACATTAGGAAAACAAATTTGTGAACAGGTAAATTCTCATGCCGGGTTAGAATCCACATTTCTTAAACTACTCACCCAGGTGGCTGTATTCAAACCCAGTAATACTACCACTATATTGATCTAACTTTCACTTTACGTAATCTTGGCCTGTTGACCTTAGATATAGAGTTTTAAGTGTGACCTTATCCCTGTTTCAAAAAGGCGAAAATTAGGAGATGCGGAAAAGGCATTAACTCTGAGAGTGGAATTGAGAGTGATGGATATGATCTTAAAATTAGAACTGAGAATATTTAGGAGGGTTTAAAATTAAGCTTAGATAGGATTTGAAACCTCAAGCAGGTTAGCACTGGTAGGGCAGTTTCATAGAGCCAAATGACCTTCTATTGTTCATTCGTCCTTTGCTTTAAGGGTAATATAAATCTGGAACACTCACCTCCAAAATGGTATGGGTGAGTGGGACAATACAACAGCACTAGCCTTTTGATAGCGAAGGATATTGAATGATATGTAGCCAAGATCAGGAAATGGGTTGAGGGATAAATCAATTGAATGGGACAGAGCATATTGATCTCTTTTTGTTCCATTTTGCTTTATGCTCACCAGTTCCTTTTCCTTTCTCTTTCTTTTATTCCCTCTTTGCAGCAGTTTTGCTTCCTCCTGCCCCAACACCACCCCAACTTTTAACTTCTTAAACTACCTGATACCACCTGGAGAATGAAGGTGAGATGGAGGGAGATGGGTCGTGGCTCGAGCCTGGAGTCTGGGCGGGAGCAGAACGAGTCACACCCGGAGCCTGGGTGGGAGCATAGGGAGACAAGGCCACAGCCTGGACGAGAGCAGAGCGAGACAAGGCCGGAGCCTGGAGACAGAGCGGGAACAGAACGAGTCACGCTGGACCCTGGGTGAGCAGAGCAAGACAAGCCTGGAGCCTGGAGCCTGGGCAGGAGAAGAGCGAGACAAGGCTGGAGACTGGAGCCTGGGCGGAAGAAGAGCAAGACAAAGCTGGAGTCTGGGCGGGAGTAGAGCAAGGCATTGCCAGAGCCTGGAGCCTGGGCGGGAGCAGAGTGAGTCACTGACAGAGTCTGGGTGGGAGCTGAGTGAAACATGGCCGGAGCCTGGGTGGGAGCAGAGCAAGACAAGGCCGGAGCCTGGGTGGGAGCAGAGCGAGACAAGGCCGGAGCCTGGGTGGGAGCTGAGCGAGACAAGGCCGGAGCCTGGGTGGGAGCAGAACAAGACAAGGCCAGAGCCTGGGTGGGAGCAGAGCGAGACAAGGCCGGATCCCGGGTGGGAGCAGAACGAGACAAGGCCGGAGCCTGGGTGGGGGCAGAGCGAGACAAGGCCGGAGCCTGGGTGGGGGAAGAGCGAGACAAGGCCGGAGCCTGGAGCCTGGGCGGGAGAAGAGTGAGACAAGGCTGGAGTATGGGTGGGAGCAGAGCGAGACAAGGCCGGAGCCTGAAGCTTGGGTGGGAGCAGAGCTAGACACAGTCAGAGCCTGGGTGGGAGCAGAGAGTTTCACGGCCTGATCCTTGGCAGCAGCAGAGTGAGACAATAGACAATATACAATAGACAAGGTCAGAGTCTGGGTGGGAGCAGAGACTTTTACGGCCTGATCCTGGGTGGGAGCAGGGTGAGACATGGCCAGAGCCTGGCTGGGAGCAGAATGAGATACGGCCGGAGCCTGGACAAGAGCAGAGCAAGACAAGGCCGGAGCCTGGGCTGGAGCAGAGTGAGACAAGGCCAGAGCTGGTCTGGAGCAGAGTGAGACAAGGCCGGAGGCTGGGCAGGAGCAGAGCGAGTCACACCCAGAGCCCGAGTGGGATCCGAGTGAGACAAGGCCGGAGACTGGAGCCTGGGCGGGAGAAGAGCGAGACAAGGCCAGAACCTGAGCCTGTGCGGGAGCAGAGTGAGTCACACCCGGAGCCTGAGTGGGAGCAGAGCAAGACAAGGCTGGAGCCTGAGTGGGAGCAGAGCGAGTCAAGGCCGGAACCTGGGTGGGAGCAGAGCGAGACAAGGCCAGAGCCTGGGTGGGGGCAGAGCGAGACAAGGTTGGAGCCTGAGTGGGAGCAGAGCGAGACAAGGCTGGAGCCTGGGTGGGAGAAGAGCGAGACAAGGCCGGAGCCTGAGTGGGAAAAGAGCGAGACTGGAGCCTGGGTGGGGGCAGAGTGAGACAAGGCTGGAGCCTGGGTGGGAGAAGAGTGAGACAAGGCTGGAGTCTGGGCAGGAGTAGAGCAGGACATTGCCGTAGTCTGAGTGGGAGCTGAGCGAAACACAGCCAGAGTCTGGGCAGGAAAAGAGCGAGACAAGGCCATACCCTCGGTGGGAGCAGAGCGAGACAAGGCCGGAGCCTGGAGCCTGGGTGGGAGAAGAGCAAGACATTGCCGGAGTCTGAGTGGGAGCTGAGCGAAACACGGCCAGAGTCTGGGCAGGAGAGGAGCGAGACAAGGCCATAGCCTGGGTGGGGGAAGAAGGAGACAAGACCGGAGCCTTGGTGGGAGCTGAGCGAGACAAGGCTGGAGCCTGGGTAAGAGCAGGGCATTTCACGGCCTGATCCTGGGTGGGAGCAGAGCGAGACACGGCCGGAGCCTGGGTGGGAGCAGAGAGTTTCACGGCCTGATCCTGGGTGGGAGCAGAGTGAGACATGGCCGGCGCCTGAAGCCTGGCTGGGAGCAGAGCGAGACACAGCCAGAGCATGGGTGGGAGCAGAGAGTTTCACGGCCTGATCCTTGGCAGCAGCAGAGCGAGACGATAGACAATAGACAATATACAATAGACAAAGTCAGAGTCTGGGTGGGAGCAGAGAGTTTTACGGCCTGATCCTGGGTGGTTGCAGGGCAAGACATGGCCGGCGCCTGAAGCCTGGGCGGGGGCAGAGCAAGACATGGCCAGAGCCTGGCCGGGAGCAGAATGAGATACGGCCGGAGCCTGGGCTACAGCAGAGCGAGACAAGGCCGGAGCCTGGGCTGGAGCAGTGTGAGACAAGGCTGGAGGCTGGGCAGGAGCAGAGCGAGTCACATCCAGAGCCCGAGTGGGAGCCGAGTGAGACAAGGCCGGAGACTGGAGCCTGAGCGGGAGAAGAGCGAGACAAGGCCAGAGCTTGGAGCCTGTGCGGGAGCAGAGCGAGTCACACCCGGAGCCTGAGTGGGAGCAGAGCAAGACAAGGCTAGAGCCTAGGTGGGAGCAGAGCGAGACAAGGCCGGAGCCTGAGTGGGAGCAGAGCGAGACAAGGCCGGAGCCTGGAGCCTGGGTGGGGGCAGAGCGAGACAAGGCTGGAGCCTGAGTGGGAGAAGAGCGAGAAAGGCCAGAGCCTGGAGCCTGTGTGGGAGCAGAGCAAGACAAGGCTGGATCCTGGGTGGGAGCAGAGCGAGTCACATCCGGAGCCTGTGTGGGAGTAGAGTGAGACATGGGCCAAGTCCTGGATATGGGTTGCGGCCAGAGCCTGCAGCAGCAGGAGAGTGAGCGCAGGCTGAGTCGTGGGCCGAATCCTGGAGCGACAACAGAGCGGGTCCTGAATGGAGACCAGCACGTGGAGGCATCGTGGCTTCATGTTCTGAAGTCCAGTGGGCACAGACTCCTGTCGGGGAAGGACTACAACTTGAGGACTTTAAAGACACTTTCTATTATTGTTCTGGACTTTTTACTTCTGTCTTCCCATTCTAATCTATTTTCTTTTTAACCATTTCAATTGTGTGAGAACACTTAAAGTACATGGGTACCTTGTACCGAAGATGGCCCTGAGAGGTGGCATTACAAACATTTAACTGCACTCATTCAAGTGCATGTGACAATAAAGACTATTCATTTTGTTTCAAATGAGGGTATCTTTCTTTAACACTAACCTATTTTCTTTTTTCTACAATGTGCTGTCGGACCTTTTCTATACCTTTTCTGTACTTATTCAGTGACAGCCATATGGCTGGGGTCCCTTTGCTACAGATTAACAGTTTAACGCCTGCTGTAACAACCTTTTTGCTACTATGTAACAACTTACCTCAGCCATCTGTTTTTCTCCTGACACCATCTCTCTCCAAGAACGACATAGTTTTTTTAACATTAAACTTGCTCTTCCCTCCCCTAATTTTAGAACATACTCAATGTTTAATAGATCACTAAGCATTTTATGTTATGCCTGCTGCAGGAGCAGTTAGATGTAACAACAAAAAGCCCTCAGAAACAGGTGAGAGAGCTAATTCAACAGAAACAAATCATTCTGTGGATCATCAGCTTACAAAATTCCTTTACTGACCTTCTACAACAAATTAAGAATACCACAGTACAATTTGAACTCGTAATTCAAAACATCTCATTTTTTAACTCGAGAAAGAATATTTAAATTCTTGCATTATGAAATTTTATATGATACATATATAGATTATACACATATGTTTTCATCAAAAATATATATATACTATCTCTTGAGAGATACTTTATTCATGATTGCACGTAATTAGACAAAGTCAAAGTCACACAACAAACAAATAACTTACATGAATCATGTCATTCAAACACAATTGGATTGAATAATTTGATGTCAACTGTCAATAGAACTGCAGGAAACAGTTTTCAAGTAAAAAAAAATCTGTGGCTGGTAATTTCCACCACCTTAACTCCTTTGAAAGTAGGGTAGAAACTCTGCCTTCATGGACAAATGGACTTTTTGACAAATGCCCAGTGAAGGGTAAGAACGGCTGCAAGAATTTCTTGGTCTTTGTTTTCCTACAGAGTAGTAGCTTTGTGTAATTAGACCCCGAGCATAAAAAAACCGTTGAGGCTTTGTAACTAGTTCCTCAGAAAGGAGTTCCATGAGGAGCTTACTGGGAGTCTTACTTGTGGTCCTAAAGTTAAGCATAGACCAAGGTGATGAAATTCTCCATGGGATGCAGCAAATTTTGATTTAGAAGGACAAAATTGCACATTTGGCTAATTTGAAAGGTGAAAATATGTGGGGAGGCAATGGATATTGTGATATTGCCCATGGACAATTAGGAAATTGCCTCAGGAGAGTAATTAGGTGAGTTAACTAGCACCCATAATGCATGGATTGTGCTCGGATAAGGCATTACCTTGGGATGCAAATGATTCTTCTACAATTGATAAGTGGACAAGTTCAGAAATTATCACGTTTACCCAACTCCAACACCTTGAGGAAGTCTGCTAAAATCTGTCCTTTTAATTTCTCCATTTTTTTGGTTGACTGTTTAAGCTTGTATGACTTAGTGCTTGTTACGACACGGGGTAAACTCTCCTACTTAATTTAAAACCAGCAGCATAGAAAAGATTTATCCTGTGCAGTAACTTGTGAAAATTTAAGGGGCTAAGAACTATTTAAAGTAAAAAATTAACACCTTTATTTCTTGAAGTATAACAGAGAATAATTAATTAACAATTATTTACAATTCCTTTCTTTAACCTATGTTTTACCTTCCCTTTTATAATACTAGTCTGATAAAACTCCCAATTAAGATTTACAAAACAACACTTCTGATCTCCAAACCAGGCAGCTTTAGTTTCTCCTCTGTATTTCGGATTTTTCTTCTTATTTGGGATTCCGCTTCACAGGTGACTGATCAATAAAGATACCTTTAAGAGAGCTATTTTCAGGCAGCCTTTTTAACATACTGGTAGCTGGGCAGTTCTCCTCTCAAATATTCAATTTTCCCTGGTTCTAATACTCTCAAAGCATTGGATTGTGTCAATGCCTTTTAAGATTGTCAATACACTTAATTCAAACTGGATTGGAATTTGGTATTTTTCAGGGTTTAATTTAAATTGATTGGCCTAATCTGAATTTGTTTTGTTGTTTCTAGGCAACCAGATAATTTAGCTTTCAACTAAGTGTTACGTTGTTACCTTATTGAGAACACTTGGTGTTGTCAGGTAGCTCTACTAGCTCTTAACTCTCTTAAAGATACAGTACACCCACAGCTTCATAATAGTCCTTGTAAATCCAATGTGTTACCTCCTTATTATACACCTTGCATCAGCATTAATCACTTTCTGGTCAGGTGTACAATGGAATTGGAATCTATCCCCAAATTAAAGCTAAATCACAAAATCACAAGAAGAACTAAATCTAGTAAATTGTACTGTTTGTACAGTAGACAGCAATAACAAAGATTACTAGTTTATTTCAAATTCCAAAATATTTTCCATTCCAATCAGTGGAATTTGGTATGCATTGTAAATATTACTTTACAAATAACTCTTTTAGCTGGCAGGAAAGGCTTTCGACTCATCCTTCTGGATTGGAGTCACATGTTACGAGCGTGTTGACCAAATGTGCTACAGACCCATTTCTGATAAACTATTCTACAAACTTAGGTCACACCTCCAAAATAGTCACGATTTCTGCATTGAATAAAAACTGCTATGACCCCAAGTATAGTTTTAGTCTTAAAATAGTATTTTAGCAAGTTGATAAACTCCATAACCTTCTGCTAGTCATTTACTCTGATCACCACCTCACCAAAACACCCCATTTCCAAAAGTAGAAATTTGATTGAAAACCAGTGTGGTATAAGGCCATTTGGGCTTTATATAACATAGGAAGACGTCTGTTTTAGACAGTTCAGTACTCATTCATACTTTTCTAGCCAGTGTCAAGCAAGGATTATACTTTGTCAGTCATCATAATACATAACCATGTGCTTCGAGCTCTGAACAAATTCACCTACCTGAATATTATTTATATTGCATCATCTTGCAGAATTGCTTAGTTCTGTGAGCACCTCTGGACCAAGAGTGGCATCAGCTCGCAGACCAAGTTCAAAGTATACGGTGTTGCTGTTCTGATGATTCTGCTTTATGCTTGGGCAACCCATTCATGATACACTAAGGAACTGAATTACTTTCATATGAGCTACCTGAGATGAATACTGACGATCGGTTGGCAAAACAAACTACTTTGACACCAAAGACCTTCAAAAAGCTGACACACTGACTGTAGATGTCCTGTTAATGTGATCTGAATGTTTGATGAATGAATTCTGATGCAGATCTTCTATGGTGCATTGGCAATTGGGATTCCTGATGAATACCTTATGCTCGGAACATCGACTCTCCTTCTCCTCGGATACTGCCTGATTGGTCGTGCTTTGCCAGCACCACACTTTTTGACGGTGGGGAAAAGAATTCAAGCTGGTCAGAAAAAAAAATATTAAGACCATCGCAAAACTGTTGACTGAGTTCCAAGTCCCGAATGGCATTTTCCAGTTCAAATGGGCTAAGTTTTTATGACCATGGGTTAGCAGTTCTGGTGTGGAGAAGACTGGGAAATAATGGGGAGTCACACTGGAAAGGATTGGTGACACATTCCCACCCCAAGTGGATAGAAAAGCTGCCCGGCTGCTGGAGATGGGCGGCCAATTTAAACAACCAAGTTTCTGATGAGAGATGACAGGCAGGAACTGCTGGCACATTTCAGGCAGTGGACTATGGTGGCAGAGGCAAGAACGTATAACCTGAGGATCGTGATTTGTTTTTGACATGGTAAAGCCGTGTTTCAATGTAAACATTTGACTGAAGCTGTGCAAAATAGATACAAATGGGATGATATGCTCGAGAAGAAAGCATGACAAAAGCCCAAGTATCTAGACTCTGACCTATTCCTGATGGTGAATGTTAGTGCAAGATAGTGAAGTATTAGGTTGAAAAATCAAAATTCCCAACCTGTTCTATCAAGGAGCCACTGTTCAATCTGTGAGGATTCTTTCTAAGTAAAAATAGATTCTATCAACCATTATAGAACACACTGCAAAAAGTGAAATGATATTGTGGATGTCTTCTTTAACAGCAAAGGACAATCACCACAAAGGAATACCTTTAGAATAAGAGAATAATTTTAAAACTGGCTTGAGGGACTAAGTAACCTACTCCTGCTCCCATGTTTCTATATAAACCTGACCTCACAGGTCGCAGTAGCTCCAGAGGAAGCATGGAAACATTAAATTCAGTCCTTAATATACTGCATTTGACTTTTGGCAGTTTAACAGCTGAAGTTATCAAGGTATTCCATTATCTCAGACAGGGAATATTCATGCCTGGATAGATTATGTCATTCCACAAAGCTGTGATAAGGTTGGAATCTATAACTACATATATATCATCCTTCTACATTAACACTTTACTTTCTGTGGTAGATTATGAGTTCAAACACTTGTATTTGAATTCATCCATCTCTTAAACTGATTACTTCTGAAATAATGGATTAAATTTGTGTGGATAGTTTTTACATCAAGATATGCTACAGTAGGCTCAGATATTGCATGTGGCATAGTGGAACAATCCCTATCTCTGATCCAAGAGGCCTAGGTTCCAGTCCCACCAGTTCCAGAGGGGTGTCACAGCATTCATGAAGAGGCAGATTAGAAAATATCTACTAACCAGTAAGCTACATGGGAAGCAAATCAGGTGGAAAAACCATGAAGAGGAATGGAGATAGATGCAGAGGAAAAACACAATAAAATCTATAGTGCTCTGCTTAAATGCAAAATACACAGCACAAGGAATGATCACGGAATAGAACCCCCTTAACAACTCAATTGGTATAACTATTATCATTGTCCATGTATAATTAAACTATCCAAATAAGGAAAATCCCAAGTCCAAATTTTGATCTGTTGTTGAGCTAGCTGATTGTTGTTAGGTCTCTGATTAGGGTACCACAATTGGCCTTAAAATCATTTTGATGAATAAAAGCTGCCATGTTTCTGATCACTATCTGAAAAATCATGCTAGAAAGTGCTCATATGTAACCAAACAAGATTGGGTTGAGCTCTGGTGCTACTAATATCTAAATAGCCATTAATATCTAGAACATGTTCTGACAGGAGAAGAATAATCACATATATTACCTCAGTTGGCTGGACAGCTGGCTTGCAATGCAGAATGACACAGTGTAGGTTCAATTCCCACACTGGCTGAGTGGCATTTTCCTTTGCTCTCGCCTGAGATGTAGTGATCCTCAGGTTAAACTTTTACCAGTCATCTCTCTAATGAGAGTGCAGCCATATGGCTTTCTGGGATTGTATCTTTATCTTCAAAACAACAGATGAATTGATAGTGCAAATTGATATAATTGGCTACATTGATCTTGATCTTAATATTGAAGGGTGTGTGACATCTAGGAAGGACAGGAAGCTTTGGGGGTAGTTCCTTTGATTAAATATGATATTAACGCAATATAGGGGAATTACCTAAGTTCAAGGGAACAGAATATAGAAATGGTTTGGATGGAGATGGGAAATGATAAGGGCACAAAGTTACCTGTGAAAGTGGTATTTAAGCCATCTAACAGCCACCACATGTTAGGACAGATCATCAAAAAAGAAATCACAGGAATTTATCCAAAGGGCAAGGTGATCATCATTGACATTTTATTTGTGTTTAATCTCAAAAAATCAGATGTGCAAAGGTTGCCTAGGTGAGGAATTCATAGAATATGAATTCTACTTTAAGAAAGTTATGCATTCTTGCACCAGCCAGACAGCAGGCTATATGATACCCGGTATTCAGCAATGAGATATGATTTATTAACGAAGCCTTAGTGAAGCTGCCCCGAGGGAGCAGTGATCATAAGATTGAATTTTGCACACAGCTTGAGGGAGGGAAGACTGGTCATAAACTAATGTTTTACATTTAAATAACTGCAATTATGAGAGTATAAAAGCAGAGCCAGTGATAGTGAACTGACAATTTAGATCAAGGGATATGTCAAAAGCTTCACAGTGGCATATATTTAAGGGGATATTTCAGAGTGCACAGTTTAGAAATGTTCCATTGAGAAAGAAAAAATCAAGGGGAGGACCCAAAATCAAGGTTAATTAAAATTATTAAACATAATATTAAAGGTGAAGAAAAAAGTACATAATTACGTAGCGATAGGAGGCAGGTGACAAAGTTGGACAGAACACAAAAACTAGCAAATAAGGAGAGAAAATTTTGAGTATGAGAGAAGGCTAGCTAAACATTTAGAGGCAGAGAATAAGAGTTTCTGCAACTATTTAAAAAATAAAATAATTAATAAAGTGTATGATGATCCTTTTAAAAATAAGTTTAGGGAATTAATAATAAAAATAAAGGAAATGGCACATGAATTGAACAGTATTTTGAGCCACTATGGAGGAAATCAGCAATACTCCAGGAAAAGCTGTCAATTGGAAATTGAAAGGGAGGAGCTTCACAAAATTATATTAACTAAAGAAGTAGCACTTAGGAAATAGTTGGAACTGTGTGTCAATAAGTCCTCAGGTCCAGATGGTTTTCATAGTAAGTTCCTAAATGAGGTGGCTAATGAGATACTTTAATTTGGGAACAGTTCCATGAGATTGGAAATAGGTTGATGTCACTCCTCTATTGAAAAAGGAAGGGACATTAAAAGCAGGAAACTACATACCAATTACCTCCCATCTGTCACATGAAAAACATTAGACATTATTATTAAAGTCATTGTAACTGGGCATTTAGATAAATTCAAGTTAATCAGTTGGAGTCAACATAGTTTTGTGAAAGAGGACTGATGTTAGAATCTTAAAATCATAAAGGACAGGAGGGGCCTTCAGCCCATTGAGTCTCCTCCAACATCAAAATACAGTAAATCTACACTAGTTTCCAGCAATTGGCCCACAGCTTTGAATGTTATGACATGTCAAGTGTTCATCCATATACTTTTTAAAGGTTGTGAGGTTTCTGGCCTCAACCACCATCCCTGACAATGCATTCCAGATTCCCACCAACCTCTGGGTGAATAAAGGCTTCCTCAAATCCCCTCTAAACTTCCTACCTTAATATTATGCCTCCTCAATATTAACTCTGCGACTAAAGAGAATAGCTGCTTTCTACCCATCCAGTCCATGCCTCTATTAATTTTTCACATTTCAATCAGGTCCTCTCTCAGCCTTCTCTGCTTGAACGAAAACCAGCCCGGGCTTATCCAGCCTCTCTTCATAGCTAAAATGCTCCGGGCAACATTTTAGTGAATCTGCTCTGTACCCCCTTCAGTGTGATCAGATCTGTCTTATAGTGCAGTGACCAGAACTCCACGCAGTATTCCAGCTGCAGCCTAATTAAAATTTAATATAGTTCCGACATTACCTGCCTGCTCTTATAATGTATGCCACCACTGATGAAGGTAAGTGTCTTGTATGTCTTCTTAATTATCCTATTAACATGTCCTGTCAGCTTCAGGATTTGTTTAACCAATTTATTGGAGTTTTTTGAAGAAGTAACATGCACCTTTTATAATATGGAACCAATAGAATCACTGTATTTAGATATTCAGAGGGAGATTTGATAATGTGCCACATCAAAGGTTACTGCAGGGAATAAACAATCATGGATTCAGGAGTAATATATCAGCATGGAGAAGAGATTGACTAACAGGAAACAGAGAGTAAGGGTAAAGGAGCCATTTTCTGGTTGTTATGGAGTTCAGAAAAGTAAGAGGTGACTTGACTAAAACATACACAATCTGGAGGCTTTTGTCAGGGTGAATATGGAACGGATCTTTCCTCTGGCTGAAGAATCTAGAATTAGGTGCGTTGCCTTTATCAGACAGAGGTAAGAAGAAATCGTTTCCTCACAGAAAATTTGGAATTCTTCATCAAAGGCAGTACAGGGGGCATGTTTAAATACTCTCAAGGCAGAGGTACATAGTTTCTTGATAAGCAAAAGATCGAAAGATTGACAGGAATGTGATTAACATCAGATCAACCGTAATCCTATCGAAGGCCAGGTTCAAAGTGCCTAACTCATATGTTCATAAGATATTGCCAAACAATTCAATTTTTCACAAGATTATTTAGTTTAATATTCTTATTTCATAATTTCTTTGAGATCAAACCATTTGTATGAATCTTTTCTTCTTTCAAGTTTAGAGTCCTTTCACATTCCATTTAAACATAAACAACATAATCATTTCAAATCAATGTAATTAAATATTTTTCTAAACTTTACAGAAAAGCATATAACTTAGAAACATAGTAACCTCCATTGTGACTGTGATAAAGATAAACTGACAGACTTTTCTGCATCCTTTGTCAAATTTGACCACCTGATCTTCATCCAATATCTTCTCACTGTTGTCCAGCTGGATGGGACTGTTCTCACCTGATCCCATTCTGGTCTAAGCAGAATCACCTGCAATAGTTTGTTTTCTCACTCCTGTATTGTCACCTCTTGCGTTCCAAAACAGAGTTCCTATGTCTCATCCACATGCTGACCTCAGCCGCATTACCGAAGAACACAGGGTCAGTGTGCATGTGCACCCTGACAACACTGAGCTCTCCTTGTCATTACCTCTCACAATCCCTTCACTCTCTCTAGCTTGTCAGATTGCTTCTGCAACACCCAGTGTTGGATAAGCAGAGGTTTCCTCCAATTAAATATTGAGAACACCAAAGTACAAAAGTCATTGGGGTGGATTTTACAGTGGGAGGTGGGGAAGGGGGTTGGGAAGTTGAGAATTGCTTGGCACTCCTTTCGTTAGAAACGTTAGCTGCCATCTGACTGACTAACAATGATGCCCCACCATGTGGTATCATTGCCTTTGTGGGTGGCCATAACCAGCAGAGTGGGTCATTCACCTAAGAGCTCTTCCAGGCAGAACCTAGTATTGGGCACTCTCAGGACTGCAAGCAACTCCACGAAGAAAATATCATGCACCTGGGATGTTTGGGCAGGGAGGGATTGGGCAGATGAGGGTTGAGGGTTGCGGGGGTGAGGGCGTGGAGGCAGAGGAACAATAGGATTGTAAATATCAGGCTGTCAGCCACAAAGGGGCATGGAATACCATCTTGACAGGGTGCCTCCAATGCCTGCAACTAGAGTTGGTGTAAAAGTGACCTGCCCACTCTTATTTGCCTTCCACTGAAAAATATGTTATGGTGGCAGATGCCGACGTAGTCTCTTATTTGCCTCTTAAATGTACAGTTAAGGCCCTCAATGAGTCTAAGAATGGAGAAGCTAGCAGGTGCCTTACCCACCCATTGTTACTATTAAAAAATTGGTTAAAGGTAAGTTGGAAGGCAGTGGGCTAGCACCCTATCATACTTTATATAGCCCCCTACCATTGGCAGGAAGTCCATAAAATCCAGGTCATTGTCTTTGGTCCCCACTTCAAACTCAGTTACCTAGTGATTGACATCTTCCTTTCTGTGGCCATTATTTGAGACTGAAACAGTCTGTTCACACCCTTAGTGTGACAGTTGACTGAGATGTTAGCCTCTGGATCACATATCCATGCCACCATTCTGTTCCTGCCTCAGCTTGTCTGTTGTTGAAACCTTCATTGGCGACTTTGTTGTCACTACCTGTAAACTTGTACTCATTCTAAAGTCAAAACTTCCACCAAGTCCCATAGACATTAGTGCTCTTGATTAAGTAATGGTCCAATTTTAAAACACCCATAACTTTGACCACTCCATCTTTGTAATCTGCTCTGTCTGCACAACCCTTTGAGATATCAACTCTTCTCTAATTCTGGACTCTTGATCATCTCCAATTTTAATTGGTCGAGCATTGGTGGTCATGGCTTCAGTTGCATAGGCCCAACGCACTGGATTTGTTCAATTTAAAGAATACTGCCTCTGAAACTTTCTTGACCTATTTTAGATGTTCCCATCAGACCAAAGTTCTGGTTATCTGCTCAAATACCTCCATATGTGACGTCAGATTTTGTTTCTATGTAATACGCCTGTGGGCACCATGGGCATATTATTATAGCTGCATAAATAAATGTTCTTGTTGTACCGAGAGACCCCTCCCCCCAAAGCAATTATGTCTTTCTAATAGATCATGGTTTGTCTATACTTCAACTTAATATATTCACCTTTGCTCCTTATTCCTTGTTATCCTTACCAAATAAAATCCTATGCTGCTAAAAGAGTTTGATGATTTGAATTCATCCAGCTCTTTTTTCAGTGTGAAGAACAGCCTTCTAGTTCCCATGAAGTTCAAAAAGGACAAGTTGCCAATTATAAAATATTAACACAAATAGGACTGTGCTTCATGTGTTTTGGGTTCAAATTTCATGTCCAAGGGTCACTTGTGGCTTTTATCTGTAACATGCAGACTATAACTTCTTAAAAATTCAGCAAGACTGCATTAAGTTGTATGGACATTTCAGTAAAATCATTATAATCTGTTACAAATATATTTCATGGCTTATATTTCATCCATAAGGTTATGACTCCAATGCTCTGAGAAAATATCAAAATCAGGAGCTATCAGAATAACGTAGATACAAACAAATGGCTCAGCAGTTAGCACTGCTGCCTCACAGTGCCAGAGACCCGGGTTCAATTCCCGCCTTGGGCAACTGTCTGTGTGGAGTTTGCACATTCTCCCTGTGTCTGTGTGGGTTTCCACTGGGTGCTCCGGTTTCCTCCCACAGTCCAAAGATGTGCAGGTTAGGTGAATTGGCCATGATAAATTACCCGTAATGTTAGGTGAAGGGGTAAATGTAGGAGAATGGGTCTGAGTGGGTTGCTCTTCGGAGGGTTGGTGTGGACTTGTTGGGCCGAAGGGCCTGTTTCCACACTGTAAGCAATCTAATCTAAACTTGCTACCACTGAGAGAGGTTGATGTGAATGAAAGGCTAGAGAAAGGTCTGAGAGAGGGAACGGTGGATTATACTGATAGAAATGATTGACAAAGGATGGAAGGAGGCTTGAACAAACAGCATCTGCACTAGTTAGGTTAAATGGTCTATTTTTGTGCTTTAAATTCTATGTAATAGATTCAAGACTGTAGGTAGTTAAGAAGAAATCTTTCTTTCTAAACATTCATTGTGTTTCTACAGCACTCCATTAACTGCAGAGTTTTTCCAGCATGTGTGGATAAAAGACGTGACTGTTCAAGGTCCATTGTGCAGAACATTGACCTTTCCCTATTTCTGGAAACAATGGGCAAGACAAACATTTTCAGAAACTGTCCTTTCGAACTCTCCTCTCCCCCACCACACAAATATCCACCACCTCAAACCCCACCAGATATGAATTATTGACATTCTGTCTTCCTCAGGCATTTGGTTAGCTGAACAGATTTGGCCTTTCTTTACTTGAGAAACCAAGGTGAAGGCTAATTGTGCCACACATTGAAAAAAACCAGGAACTTACATTTCTACAGCTCTTTGACACATTTTCAGGGCATGCCAAAACATTTCAGGTGCAATAACTTACTACTGAACTGTGGACCCTTTGCGCAGACAAATCTCTTTGTACATTGCAAGATCCGACAAATGACTGACTTGTTTCTGCTGGGTTGATTATAGGATTAATATTGGTCAGATAATAATGAGAAAACAATTAAAAGTAAAGAAAAGGAAATCCAAACCTTAGCTTTTTAATTTGCCGGTAGACTGGTAGAGAAAGGGAAGGCTGATTAAAAGCAGTCAATATAAATCCTATGAAATAAAGTTAGAATTGGAAATAGTGTGACAAACTTAAACTAAAACACAATCTGGATGTAGGGTAAGATTGTTTGCAATTTAAAAAGTTGCACTCAGCTATTTAAATTAGCTCCAATTTCCATGAGGATCACTGAATATGTAATGGGTTAAAGTGTGATGAAGCATGTTAATCTTTAATCACGATCAAAGTGCACTCAGCGTTAACTCTTCCAACATTCACCTGCGCTTCATGAAAATTAGCTATAAATATGAGAATGCTGCCAAAATATCCTGATTGTTTTGATGTGAATATTGTTATGATTGTTCACAATATATATGAAACAAGACACTTTTAACACTTCAGTGCTGCCTTAGACACTTCACCCCAAAAGGAAATGATGCTAACTGCAAACAAGAAACAACAGCTCACATAGCAAAACATTTAGGCAAGATGTAAATTGTCTTGATAAGAATCTCTTCAGTGGGGAATGGCTGTACGGCTGAGTGATGCTTTTATTTTTCTGTATCTAGTTAGCTGCCACAAGGAGGTAATCCCCTTGATGTGGTCTCTTCATTTATCTTCCACGTTGCTGGTAATCAAAGTTTGATAATCCTGGCTAGGCTTCAATATTAAGTATGCTGATTATGGATCAATTCAGATGACCATCTCCATTTCAACAAAATGAATGTTCCAGGGCTGAAGATCTCATAATCTTGTGTTTTGAGACATACAGAAATATCAACAGGTCAATTCCAAATATTCGATCTGTTGGGTCAACTGATTATTAAACAACCATGGTCTATAGTATTTCACTATTCAGCAAAATAAAACTCATTAAATAGGTTAGAAATTGTCTGCCTTCGTTTCTATTGTTTGAGTGAGATATGTTCTAGTTAGCACTGTGGAATAATACACAGTGACTTCTTTCTTGATTCACAGAACCTAATGATCCATTCATTTTCAATTTACACTGATTCTGGACCAGTGATTTAACTTAAAATTGTTTTAGCTCCATAGATATCAGACAGAGTTCTGTTGTGTGTGTCACTGCTGGATACATTTGACAAATTAGGTGTCCTTTCTACATATGAGGTTTACTACACCGATAGGCAGCACAGATAGAATTGGTTGTAAGGTGTGGGGCTTGGAACAGACCTTCATTCCATCAAAACTTCTTTCAAGTTAGGCTGATGTTTTGAACCTTGAAAGGTCTTCTTGGCGGTATTGGAAGTCAACATTTGTTATCTTCTGACTTCTTATTTTACAGATTCCCATATGACAATTCAAAGCAGTTTTCCAGAAGGAAATTAGGTATTTGTACAAGAGATTGGGGATAGAAGATGAAAGCCATGGAATAAAGCTCTGAAACAACTTTTATTCTTGCCTTGAAGTTGTGACATTCCCCCATGCCAAGCTTTGACTGCAGACAAAAGTTAAGTGAGCTGCAAATAGCATCTCAGTTCCCCACATGATCGAGATTAATGCAGACTCACACTTCCTACTTTTCCATTTTGATGCTGGCTGTTTGAAGGAAAATTAAAGCTTGATCCACTCCGAGAGTACAGTTTCATTTTGTTGTGATGGGCCTTTCATCTTCGGCTTCTCCTGTTCACCATTGTTTGTTTCAAATGTGCACAGCAATCCATAAACAAATTACTTCAATATTGAAGGAAAACATTGTGAAAGATTCAAAGAAACGAATGCTCAGTCTCCTGGAGTCAGACACCAGTTGTCTGTTTTATGCTGTGAAAACTGATTCTTGTGGGTGAGGTTGGTATTGACATAGCCCGGGCAACCCGAACTCGAAGGGTATGATTGTCTTGCCATCGATGCAATCTCTTCCTTGCAGCAGAACGTACCTGAAAACAATAGATAATTTCATTCATGTATTGGGCACCTCTGAACATTCCAGCAGTCAAATGTTTTGAGGAACTGTTACAATTTAGTACTCAGGACTAAATATCAGATATTTGGGTGAATAGATCAACATACGTGATCCACAGTCTGCATGGTTTTTAGCATCTGCAAAATGTAACAGTTGGAAAAGTAAATTGCAAAATGTAATTTGTACAGTACATCCTTTTCCACTTCCAATTCTTTTCTGTGTGGTTTTGCATCACTGCTACCGCCAACTTGTTTCAGTATGACCTCTTTCATGTTGAGTGAATGGGTTTGGCGCAGTCAATACAAACGTGGAAGTTGATGGTTACGTGACACATTCACCAGGTGGAATATGTCCACTATTTGGTTTATAAATTACTTTGGAGGCCTTACCAATTTTGACAATCAGACTTCCATTAAAATATTCTCAGAGAGCTGTTCATGCATGTTAACTTTTGACAGACAATTTGTGGCGTGGATGGGGGTGATGAGAAATTAGTGGCTCTTTTGTCGCATTAAACTAGCAGTATTTAATTAAAGGGATCAAAGGCAGAGGGTTTTGGCGGGGATAGCACTATGTGGAATTGGGAGGCACACGGAAGTCATATAACCAGTGTTTCTCCAGTTATGTGCTAGGTTGCCCCACCACTGGGATTGAGATTATTCATCAAGTCTCCTTGGTTTTTAAACTGTCCACCACTAGATGTGACAGGATGAAGAACCATGATCTGGTTGTTTGCGTGTCAAAAGGCTTAGCCTATATATTGCTCGCTGCTTGAATTGTGGAGTGAATATGATCAAATGCTTGTCAATGCTAATCTTGCATTGTAGTTTCACCAGGTTGGCGCCTCATTTTTACATATACCTGGTGCTCTGCTGGGCATGTTGTCCTGCAATCTTAATTAAACCAATGTTGGCTTGAAGGTAATCATACCATGGGGAATATACTGGATACCAAAGTCCCGGTGAATTGAATATCTAGGGCTGTAGACATGGCTGTAAACTAATCAGAGGGAGGAGAGTTTGAGAGAGGGGAAAAATAGGCTTAAAAAGTAAAGGCATTTAGCAACATTACAGCATAGCTATTTGGATGACACCTAAAATGGGACAAGAAGGGACAATGTGTACAAAATAGAAAAATAACAGTAAACAGGATCAAAGGGTAAAAATTGGTTAAAAGATAGAATTAATGGCACTTTCCTTAGATGCACATTGTATTCAGAGAAAATAAATTAACAGCATAAATTTAGGGCATGATCTTATAGTCATTATAGGCATGTGGTTACAAGGAGATCAACGCTGGGAACTAAATGTTCAGAGGTGTTTGACTTTTCAAAAGGACAGGCAGGAGGGAAAAGGGAGTGGGATGACATTGTTAGTGTGGACAGGATAAGCATGAAGGCAAGGCATGGTCTAGGACTGGAAGCTGTACAATTCATATGGGTGGAGGTAAGAATAAAAAGAACAAAACACTGCTAGCAATAATCTTTAGGCTCCCTAACAATAGTGATAATGAGGATGACACAAAGGGTCTGCAGAGGTTAATCAAATAGAAAAAAAACCTCAGCAGATGGAATAAAACATTGGGAATGTGAGGTTATGCACTTTTGTAACACGCTTAGAGGAGCTAGAAATTATTTAAATGGAGAAAAACTGCAGAAAACTACAGAACAGAGGGATTTGAAAATCCTCATCCATGAATCACCTAAAGGGTGGCTCGGTGGTTCGCACTGCTCCCTCACAGTACCAGGGTCCCAGGTTCAATCCCAACCTCGGGTGACTGTCTTGTGTGGAGTTTGCACATTCTCCCTGTGTCTGTGTGGGTTTCTTCCCAAGTACAAAGATGTGCAGGTCAGGAGAACTGGCCATGTTAAATTGCCCATAGTGTTAGGTGCATTAGTCAGAGTGGGGTGGGTTGCTCTTCGGAGGGTTGGCATGGACATGTTGGGCCAAAGGGCCTGTTTCCACACTGTAGGGAATCTAATCATAAAAAAGCTAAAATTTAAGCTCAGTGGATAAGAGGGAAGGCAAATGAATGCTGGCCTTTATTTCAAACAGAATACATTATAAAAGTAGGAAGGTTTTACTAAAGCTATACAGACTACAGCAAGAATACTGTGAACACTTTTGACTTCTAATCTAAGGAAAGATATACTGGCATCAGAGGCAGCCCAGAGAAAGTTCAATAAGTTGATTCCAGATATGGAGGAAGTGTTTTATGAAGAGAGGTTGACATATATGACTGTACTCTTTGGAGTTTGGAAGACTGAGCATAGATTTTAGATGTGGATATTTTAGATGAAGAAAAGTTGTTTCCTTTGTTGGAGAGTTTAGAACCCAGGACATAATTTCAGAGTTAGGAGACAGAGCTTAAGAGGAGTTTCTTCTCTCACTGGGTAGTGAATCTGTGGAATTTGTTACAGCAAAGGCTTTAGAGACTAGGTCATTGAGTATATTCAAGGCTGAGGTAGTCAGATGTTTTATCATCAAAGAAATCCAAGTATTAGGAGGAAATTCTGGCAAAGTAGAGTTGAGAATGATATCATTGAATAGCAGAGCAGAGTTGATGGGCTAAATGGTCTACTTCTGCTATAAATTCTGTGGTCTTATTGGTTGTACATTATGGATTAATACAATTGTGTTGAAAAGATATGTGAAATGATGTCATGGATGTTTGCACAATGTAGTGGTTAGAACTGGATATAGGTTTGCTCACTGAGCTGGAAGGTTTGTTTTTAGACGTTTCGTCACCATACCAGGTAACATCATCAGTGAGGTGAAAGTGAGGACTGCAGATGCTGGAGATCAGAGCTGAAAAATGTGTTGCTGGAAAAGTGCAGCAGGTCAGGCAGCATCCAAGGAGCAGGAGAGTCGACGTTTCGGGCATAAGCCCTTCTTCAGGTCTTCCTGATGAAGGGCTTATGCCCGAAATGTCGATTCTCCTGCTCCTTGGATGCTGCCTGACCTGCTGCGCTTTTCCAGCAACACATTTTTCAACATCATCAGTGGGCCTCCAGTTGAAGCACTTTATGTGTTTAGGTTTCCTTGGGTTGGTGATGCCATTTCCTGTGGTGACATCATTTCCTCTGATGATGTCATGTCCTTCTGTTTTTCTCTGGGGGTGGTAAATGGGATCCAAGTCAATGTGTTTGTTGATGGAGTTCTGGTTGGAATGGTATGCCTCTAGGAATTCTCATGCATGTCCCTGTTTGGCTTGTCCTAGGATGGATGTGTTGTCCCAGTTGAAGTGGTGTCCTTCCTCATCTGTATGTAAGGATACTAGTGAGAGAGGTTCATGTGTTTTTGTGGCTAGCTGGTATTCATGTATCCTGCTGGCTAGTTTTCTGCCTGTTTGTCCAATGTAGTGTTTGTTACAGTTCTTGCACAGTATTTTGTAAATGACATTAGCTTTGCTTGTTGTCTATATAAAGTCTTTCAAGTTCATTAGCTGCTGTTTTAGTGTGTTGGTGGGTTTGTGGGCTACCATGATGTGGGCATCAGTAAATGACATCACCACAGGAAATGACATCACCAACCCAACGAAACCTGAACACGTAAATAGGAAGCGGGCCATGCCACCAGTGCTTCATCCGGAGGTTCACTGATGATGTTACCTAGTATAGTGACGCAACGTCTGAAAATGAACCTTCCAGCTCAGTGAGCAAACCGACATCCAGAACCTCAACCTGAGCTACAAATCTTCTCAAAACTCGCTAAATAATACAAATATACATTGGTCATTCAGTGCATTGTGCCTGTCAAACCTTTGTCACATTGACTGAACTAGTCCCACTCGTAGAGTCATAGAGTGATAGAGATATACAGCACGGAAACATACCCTTTGGTCCAACTCGTCCATGCCGACCAGATATTCTAACCTAATCTAGTCCCATTTTACAGTACTTGGCCCATATCCCTCTAAACCCTTCCTATTCATATACCCATCCAAATGCCTTTTAAATGCTGTAATTGTACCAGCCTCAACCACTTCCTCTGGCAGCTCATTCCAGACGTGCACCACCCTCTGCATGAAAAAGTTGCCCCTTAGGCCCCTTTTACATCTTTCCCCTCTCACCCTGAAACTATGTCCTCTAGTTCTAGACTTCCCCATCCCAGCAAAATGATCTTGTCTATTTATTGTATCCATGTCTCTCATGATTTTATAAACCTTTATAAAGTCATCTCTCATCCTCTGACCCTCCAGGGAAAACTGCCTCAGCCTATTCAGCCTCTCTGTATAGCTCAAACCTTCCAACTCTGGCAACATCCTTGTAAATCTTTTCTGAACCCTTTCAAGTTTCATAACATCCTTCCAATATTGTGGAGACTAGAACTGCACGCAATATTCCAAAAGTGGCCTAACCAATGTCCTGTACAGCCGCAACATGACCTCCCAACTCCTATACTCAATGCTCTGACCAATAAAGGAAAGCATACCAAACACCTTCTCTACCACCCTATCTACCTGTCACTGTACTTTCAAGGAATTACGAACCTGCACTCCAAGGTATCTTTGATCAGCAACACTCCCTTGGACCTTACCACTAAGTGGATAAGTTCTGCTAAGATTTGCTTTCCCAAAATGCAGCACCTTGCATTTATCTAAATTAAACTCCACCCGCCATTTTTCATCCCATTGGCCCATCTGGTCAAGATCCTGTTGTAATCTGAGATAACCTTCTTCGTTGTCAACTACACCTCCAATCTTGGTGTCATCTGCAAACTTATTAACTATACTTCGTATGTTCACATCCAAATCATTTATATAAATGACGCAAAGCAGTGGACTCAGCACTGATCCTTGTGGCACACCACTGGTCACAGGCCTCCAGTCTGAAAAGCAACACTCACCACCTCCCTCTGTCTTCTACCTTCAAGTCAGTTCTTATCCAAATGTTTAGTACTCCCTGTATTCCATGAGTTCAAATCTTGCTAACCAGTCTCCCATGAGGTACCTTATCGAACGCCTTATTGAAATCCATATAGATCATGTCCACCACTCTGCGCCCATCAATCCTCTTTGTTACTTCTTCAAAAAACTTAATCAAGTTCGTGAGACATGATTTTTCATGCACAAAGCCATGCTATCTCTAATCAGTCCGTGCCTTTCTAAATACGTGTAAATCATGTCCCTCAGGATTCCCTCCAACAACTTGCCCACCTTCTAGTCTTCTACTAGCCTTCTAGTCTTATGCTGTAACTTAATTTCTTTTAAGTATTGATCAAATTCTGTTTGAAACTTGATATTGAGTTTGCTTTCAACACCATTTCCAGCTTTTATTCCCTGTCCAAGTCCTAAACACACCTGGTAAAGCAGAAGTTTCCTTGTATTTCTTTGAAGCTTGTCCACTGTATTCACTGCTTATAATGTGGGAACCCTTACATTGGTGAAACCACACACTAACAAGATAACCATTTTGCAGAACAAATCTGCTCTCTCTGTAAGAATGACAGCAACCTTCTGGTTGCTTATCATTTCAATAAACCATCTTGCTCCCATGCCAATATTTCAGTGCCAAGTCTGCTGAGTATCCTAAACATGAGCTGTTGCCAGGATTGGAGGGTTTGTGCTATAGTGGGAGGTTGAATACGCTGGGGCTGCTTTCCCTGGAGCATCGGACGCTGAGGGGTGACCTTATAGAGGTTTATAAAATCATGAGGGGCATGAATAGGATAAATAGACAAAGTGTCTTCCCTGAGGTGGGCGAGTTCAGAACTAGAGGGCATAGGTTTAAGATGATGAGAGGGGAAAGATATCAAGGGTGCCTGAGGGCAACGTTTTTACGCAGATGGTGGTACATGTATGGAATGAGCTGCCAGAGGAAGTGGTGGAGGCTAATACAATTGCAATATTTAAAAGACATCTGGATGGGTATATGAATAGGAAGGGTTTTGAGGGATATGGATTGAGTGCTGGCAGGTGGGACTAGATTGGGTTGGAATATCTGGTTGGTATGGACAGGTTGGACCAAAAGGTCTGTTTCGGTGCTGTACATCTCTATGACTCTATAAGGAACCAATACCCTACCTGGTTAGAGTTTTTTGATCAAGTTAACTCCTTCAGCCTAGTAAATCAGCCTAGTGAATCCTTTTGATCTGTCTTCACTGCCAGTATATATTTTCTTAAATACAGGAAACAAAATTGTCACAAAATTCCAAGTGTGGTCTCCACAACTTCCTGTACAGTTGTAACATGACTTCCTTATTTTTAAACTTCCATCACTCAGCACAAATGCTACAAACTTGATAGTTTCTACATTATTTTCTGTTTTTATTTCAGATTTCTACTATCTGCAGTATTTAGCTTTAACACTTCATCTGGATTAGATGGCTTTTCTACTTTGAAGACGAGGTCGTTCCATTTCATCTAATTTTACCCTATATATGTCACTATTCCCAACCGATTTAATGTTATATTGGCAACATATCTATCTCAAGTGTGGACAACTCACAAAAGAGCAGAGGAAATCATCAAAAGGGAAGCCAGATGACTGCTCATTGCTCAGAAGTGAGAATGTACTGTTTACAGAAACAGAATAGAGTAGTCCATTTGACCCCGTAAGCCTGCCCTATCATGTAATAGGATCATGGTTGATCCGACATTCCTTATTCTACTTTCCTACCCTTTCCCATAACCATTGATTACCCTACTGACCAAGAATCATTCTATCTCAGCCTTAAGTATACACAAGGACTCTGGCCCCACAGCTCTCTGTGGCAAAAAGTTCCACAACCCTTTGAGAGAAGAAATTCCTTTTTATCTCAGTCTCAGTATTCTGAGACATATACCCTCTGATCTTGGACTCTTACATGAGGGGAAACATCCTCTCAGCATTTGCTCTGACAAGCCTCTTAAGTATCCCATATGTTTCAATGAGATCATCTCTCATTCTTCTGAACTCCAATGAGTAGAGTCCCAATCACACAACACCAGGTTATAGTCCAACAGATTTATTTGGAAGTACAAGCTTTAGGAGCGCTGCTCTACCTGATGAAGGAGCAGTATTCCGAAAGCTTGTACTTTCAAATAAACCTGTTGGACTATAGCCTGGTGTTGTATGATTTTTAACATTGTCCGCCCCAGTCCAACACTGGCACCTCCACATCATTGCTCATTTAAGACAGAGATAAGGAGAATATTTTTCTCACATGAATCTTTGGCTCTCTCTCATTTAAAAGGCAGTGGAAGCAGAGTATTTGAAGGTTTTTAAATCTGAGATTGACGAGTCTTGTTCAGCAAAGGGGTGGCAGGTTGCAAAAATGTGATTGCCGATGCGGTACTGAGACTTGAATGAGATATGGAGGCGTTTGGGATGGGTGTACTGTGGCCTGAATTTGCATGGGGTTGTGCATGTTTATAGTTAGTATAGTGTATATGTGTGTTTTGACTACTAACCGAGTTTTGAAGGGTTAAAATGAAGTCATCTTTTGATGTTGATGGTTCACTTTTTTAAAGGGGGGAGATGTCACAAAGCTAGCCCCTTTTCTTTCTAAAAGCTGTTCCTTGGCTCAAGGAGACTCTGCCCTTGATTTTTCTCAGAGGGGCAATAAACCAGGCTGGGCTCTGATCAGTCTGGTTTGGTACAGAGATGAAAGGGATTTTGAAAGGCCTTTTGTTTATATGAGACTTCACGCCAAAGTTGTCTTGTTTTGGAAGTAACTTGTATAATGAAATGAGAGTGGTCAGCTCTCTAGCTGAGTTGAGCAGTCTTAGTTCAATCTGATCTGGTTGGAAGTTCAAAAGGGAGCTGTGTGGAAACTCTCTCTTTTTTCTGCCCTTCAACTTTAAACTGTAAGCATGTGTTCCATTTATACTGGTTTTTAAAGGGAGTTTGCTTATTGGGACTGTTGTGTATATTCGGAACAGCATAATTAAGTCTAGTTGGATTGGTTGAGTTCTGTTGGGAGCCTGAGATGAACATAAATACTGTTTATAAAAGTTTCTAAAGGTATATGAAGACTTTGATTAGTGAAGGCAAATATAGGTCTCTAATAGTAAAGATGAGGGATGAAAAGATGGCAGATTAATTTAATCATTGTTAAAAATCACACAACACCAGTTTATAGTCCAACAGGTTTAATTGGAAGCACTAGCTTTCAGAGCGCTGCTCCTTCATCAGGACTCCACAACCACCTGATGAAGGAGCAGCACTCTGAAAGCTAGTGCTTCCAATTAAACCTGTTGGACTGTAACCTGGTGTTGTGTGATTTTTAACTTTGTACACCCCAGTCCAACACCGGCATTTCCAAATCAATTAAATCATACACTTGTTTTTTCGGTTTTCACCAAATGAAGACAGACTCAACATTCCAAAAATGTTGTAACACAAGGTCTATTGAGAGAGAGGAACTGAAGGAAATCAATATTAGTAGGGAAATGGTGTTGGGGAAATTGATAGGATTAAAAGCAGATAAATCCCCAGGGCCAGAATGTGTAGATCCCAGAATAATTAAGGAAGTGGCTCTAGAAATAGTGGAAGCATTGGTGTAAGGTTCTACAGTCTCTAGAATAGTTCCTATGAATTGGAAGGTAGCTAATGTAATCCCACTACTTAAAAAATGGAGGTAAAGAGAAAACAAGTAATAATACAAGTTAGCCTGACATTGGTAATGGAGAAAATACTACAGTCCATTCTAAAAGATTTAATAACTGAGTACTTGGAAAACTGAGTAATAGGATCTCACAGAATCAGCATGAATTTACAAATAGGAACTCATGTTTGAGAAATCCACTGGAATCTTTTGAGGATACAAATAGTAGATTTGATTGGGGGAGCCAATGAATATGATTTATTTGGACTTTCAGATGATTTTTGATGAAGTCTCAGAAATGAGATTAGCTTGTAAATTGCAGCTCATCGGATAGCAAGTATTTACATTGAGAGAAAACTGGTTGACAGATGGGAAACAAAGAATAGGACAGATCTTTTTCTGAGTGCCTGCCAGTGACGAGTGGAGTACCGCAGGGATCAGTACTTGGACCCACCCCAGTTATCACATTTAGATGAGCCCAGTTATCACATTTAGATGAGGGAACCAAATCTAATACCTGCAAGATTGCAGGCAGCTCAAAACTGGGTGTGTGGGTGAAGTGTGAGGAGAATGCAAAAATGCTTCAGTGGGATTTGGATAAGTTGATTGAGTGGGCAAGTGTATGAGTGGGCAGATGAAGTATATTGTGGGATTAATGTGAGGTTGTCCATTTTGCTGAAAAAAAACAAGAAGATAGATTATTATTGAATAGTGACAGATTTGGAAAGTGGGGACGTGCAACGAGACCTGGGTATCCTTGTACACCAGATACTGAAATCACTACATTCAGGTTTAGTAAGTGGTGAAGAAGGCAAATGGTATGTTGGTCTTCATAGTGACAGGATTCAAGTACAAGAGCAGTGATATCTTCTTACAATTGTACTGAGTCTTGGTGAGACAACACATTAGTGTAGTCTTGAAGTCCTGATCTGAGGAAGGATTTTCTGTCTATGGATGGAGTACAACGAAGGTTTACACGACTGATTCCTGGGATGGCAGGACTAACATACGAAGAGAGACTAGATCAGTTAGGACCATATTGTGAACTAGTTAGACATGCTGTATGTGTGCTCTTGGGCTACTATTGTGAGTGGGCAAATGCAAAATATATTGGAGTGACATTCCTTCTTCCATATTGCTGTAGGCTTTAGCTTATTTATTGCAAATATGTTAAGCTCTCTGTCTTCAACAGATTTTAAAATGTCAAAATGAAAAGCTGCTTTAAAGTTATTTATGGCCTCCAGTGCTATCAGAATATTTTCGAAGAAATTATGTCTAACGTACCTCACCATTCAGGAAACAGTAGAACACAGAGACAAAGAAACCCTGTTAAAAAACAAAAGGTCTGGGTCAGTTCGACAGAAAATTGTATCAGTAACCCCTTACAAAACATTTCAATCACAAAATACTCAAGGAAAACATTCGCCTATCATATTGCATTCGGCACATCGTTAATAAACCGTCAGTTCATCTCGCCAGATTACTCACCTGAAAGGATTGCAGAAATGAATTAAAGTAGATGAAAACAATTTGAGAGATGTCATCTTCGCCTGGGTTGACGAAGAACAACATGTAAGTGATGCCAAGAAGGGGTAACAGAACCAAAGTTGCCTTCACTGCTTTCCTGTAGTACAGATGATGAAAATAAATAATATATTCATTATCCTAAGAAGCAAGGTAAGAGTCATCAATTAATAATTAAACGTATTTTTGGCCATGTGCCACCTTGGATAGTTAAGGTTGAGTTAGGCTATGTTAGTTACAGACAAGAAAAAAATCGCATTGAAGCTGCACTTACAGAGTAAATCACTATCTATGGTCATGGACTGACAAGAGAACTGCTTAAGTGACTCTCCCTGGAGAAGATAATTTCATGAAAATTTACCAAAGAAAATAAATGATATGCTCGTGATCACATTGCTGTTTGTGGGAGTTTTCCATCTGTGATATGGTTTCTTTGTTGCTAGCATTACAATAATGACTAAACTGTAGAAATATTTAATTGACCATAAAGTACTTTGAGATTTTAAATGGTTATGAAAATTAATACATAAATGGAAGTGTTTCTTCTCCTTTCACTCCACAGTCAATTCAAACCTTGGTAGTGAATTTCTGTTCCACATTTAATGTTGGTGAGAAGTGTTTTGCCTCCATATGGAATCTGCTTTACTTCACTCTGTGATGTGAGAATTGCTAGATATTTAGAATATCACATGAACCAGGCTGAAGAGTCAATGTTCACCGGCCCTGCAAATGTGTCTATTTCAGCCATCATCACAGAAAATCTATTTCATTCTACCATCACAAGGACCAAATTACATAAGGAAATACTCAAACCACAGCGGAAAAACTGAATAGTTTTGGTCCCCATATCCAAGGAATGATATACCAACATTGGAGACAGTCCAGAGAGGAGTCTAGAGGTTGGTTCTAGGTATGGATGGGATTTTCTTGAGAGATTGGGTAGATTGGGCCTGTATTCATTGGATTCAGAAAAATGAGAGGAGACCATACTGAAACATATTGGATTCTTAGCAGGCTTTAAGTGTTGTATCGTCGAATGGGAGAATCCAGGATCTGAGGCATAATCTCAGAGTAAGGGGTTGCACCTCTAAGACAGAGATGAGAAGGGAATTCTTCTCCAAGAGGTTGTGAATCTTTGGGGTTTTCTTCCACAGAGGGCTGTCAAGGCTGGGATGCTAAAGTTACTCAAGGCTTAGCTAGATTTTTAATTAATAAGGGAATCAATGGTTATAGACTTAAGGAGGTAAGGTAGAGCTGAGAATGATCAGATCAGCCATAATCTCATTGAATGATGGAGCAAATTCAATAGGGCTGAAGGGCCTACTTATACTCAAGAGTCTAATGGTCTTATGGCAATAAGGGAATCAATGGTTATAGACTTTCGGAGGTAAGGTGGAGTTGAGAATGATCAGATCAGCCACAATCTCACTGAATGATGGAGCAAACTTAATAGGGCTGAAGGGCCTACTTATACTCAAGTGTCTAATGATCTTATGGCAAAAATGCAGTAGCGGAAGAAAACAGTCTTAGTGATTAAGGATATTGATGTGAGCATATTGTGGAACACGGGAGGAAAAATTGGTCATTTAGCCGCTCGTGTATTCTGCTTTTCAATGGGATCATGGTTGATAATGTGATCCTTCACCATTTAGCATGTTACCCATGGGCACCAGCCATTTGCATCCATCATCCATGGAATTGACACCTTATACTTTTCAACCCCTCAAAACCATTATGGCACCTTCGAAATCCATTTGCAGGCCACTGAGAAACCTCAGGGTGCAGGGTGCTTTGGCAACAGGATGCTAAGGAGTCGCATCCTGGATCTGAGGCTTAGAGGTTGCACATCCAAAACAGAAATCAGTCATTTGAGGATATTTAAATGGAGGAAGTTAAAAATCACAACACCAGGTTATAGTCCAACAGGTTTAATTGGAAGCACACTAACATTCGGAGCGACGCTCCTTCATCAGGTGATTGATGATGGAGCGTCGCTCCGAAAGCTAGTGTGCTTCCAATTAAACCTGTTGGACTATAACCTGGTGTTGTGTGATTTTCAACTTTGTACAACACCGGCATCTCCGAATCATAAATGGAGGAAGCTCTCTTCATGATGGCTTAGCTGTATCAGAAACATAGGAACATAGGATCAGAAGTAGGTCATTCAGTCTATTGACCCTGCCCCACCATTGAAAATTACCAAGATACTACATTATCAGCTGTCTTTTTATCAATTTTATTCAAAATATCTTCAAAAGCCACAATTTCCCATCCTCAAATTCAGGCTTTACATGACCAATTATTTCATTATTATTCAAGTGTTGCCTTTGGTAAATACCAGGCAGACAGATCCTGATTGATACCTATTTCCCATAGATGGTTGCTGGGTACAGAGGATCATTGTGGACTTCATGCCAACCTCTCTGGCTGTCTACTACCTCCGGTGATGATATTGATATTCCTCTCTGCAATGCCATTCTATTACTGGCTGCCTTCGAGGTCCATGTGCACAATGAAGAAGGAAGCTAAACCTCTCATCATCCCCTTGTTTAAGAGTGAAACCTCACGCTGCAGGAGGAGAATGCCAGGAGGACAGAGGATACACGTCAATAAAGTTGTCAAGTGCTGCCTGAAAAAGTGCAATATCCCCACTGACTCACAGGAATCCCTAGCCCAAGACTGCCCAAAAAAAGTATTCATTGGAGGTGCCAACCGTATCTGCCAGGCTCAGATGGATGCCAAACGTGAACACTGGGAGTGTGCAAAACCCCTTGAATTCTACACAGCCACTTCAGCAAACACCAGTGACATGATTTGCTGATCCAGTGTTGGGCTATTCAGTCACCTCAGGACCCACCATGCTGGAGTGGATAAAGTCATCCTTGATCCTGAGGGGCTACCTAAGAAGAAGAAGATCCACTTCTGCTCTTTAACTGTATCTACCCAGTTAGTTCATTGTTGAAGTGTGATCAAGCTTCCACTGAGACCTGTGACTCTGAATGAAAATTCAATGCCAGATATTCAGCAGGTCAATCTCCATAGTTGCACCTTGTTTTCAATCTTCAGTCTAATTCTCATGAATTGCAGTGGAATTAAGTTTCCTGCTATCACTGTTTTGTATTTCATTTATACCCAAAATCAGTAATTCAACCAAACCAGGAGAAAAGATTTCTTCTGTGCAATATAGGTAGAAGAAGTTTAAAATTTAATTGCACCACACAGAGCGAAATTTTCCCCATTGCCAAGGGGCAGATCAAATATTTTCCGTCCATGGATGGAGTTCCACCATTGTGAGCCACACTGCCATTCTGCCTATTTGCTTTTCAAGAGTAAGCAACAGAAATTACTTCAAACATCATAGGACACTATCTACAAAAGTAAGTCTCTTTACATAATGCGCACACATTCAGAGCAGCTTCCTGCTTAGATGGAACTAAATGTGTGGTACCCAGAGGTTGAATGGATTTGCAGCAATAACGGATTTCATCCTTTATAGTTCATATTAGTCTCTCAAAAAAAACCTCACATCTCTGAATAGTTGATACTTTTAATATTCTGCTGAGATCAGCTTCTTTGGACTTGAAGTGATTTACACAGTACAGTGACATTTCCACAGTGGCATAAAAAAAAGAGAATCATCCAGAGTGATGACATGCTCAGTATGAATCTAATTCAACCTATGACTTTGCTCATCTGGCTGTACACGAGTATGTGTTAAATCTGCTTCCATTAACCTCATGAATATTTTTCATTAAATTTAATCTGCTGAGTACTGAGTGTGCATTGCAGTTCTGGCATCATAGATATTTTCCTATAAAATGGAAACCTGAATCTCTCAGATAGCTATTAGAAGCAAAGGAAGAAGGTCAAAGTCAGGCTAATGAAGAAATACCAATTTCCTAAGCAAGGGATGATAATATATCTCCAAAAACAAGCCCTAAATGCCAAGGGATCCAATTTCTACAGAAGGGGTCTCTTATTTGAAACAGGGATGAAACAATTCCTTCTCTCAGAGAGTTAGCCTTTGGAATTCTCTGCCCCACAGTAAGCAGAGGGTGGGGACTGGGTTATTGAGTGTTTTCAAGGCCAAATTAGACAAAAGTTTCATTGGAAGGGTAGTGAAGAGTTACAGGGACAGACAAGAAAGTAGTGTGAAGTCCATATCAAATCAGCAATGGTCTTATGAACTAATGGAGTAGGCTTGAGGGGTTAAATTCTGGATCAGTGGTGCTGGAAGAGCACAGCAATTCAGGCAGCATCCAACGAGCAGCGAAATCAACGTTTTGGGCAAAAGCCCTTCATCAGGAATAAAGGCAGAGAGCCTGAAGCGTGGAGAGATAAGCTAGGGGAGGGTGGGGGTGGGGAGAGAGTAGCATAGAGTACAATGGGTGAGTGGGGGAGGAGATGAAGGTGATAGGTCAGGGAGGAGAGGGTGGAGTGGATAGATGGAAAAGGAGCTAGGCAGGCCGGACAAGTCAGGACAAGTCAAGGGGACAGTGCAGAGCTGGAAGTTTGAAACTAGGATGAGGTGGGGGAAGGGGAAATGAGGAAGATGTTGAAGTCCACATTGATGCCCTGGGGTTGAAGTGTTCTGAGGCGGAAGATGAGGCGTTCTTCCTCCAGGCGCCTGGTGGTGAGGGAGCAGTGGTGAGGGAGCGGTGATGAAGGAGGCCCAGGACCTCCATGTCCTCTGCAGAGTGGAAGGGGGAGTTGAAATGTTGGGCCACGGGGTGGTGTGGTTGATTGGTGCGGGTGTCTCGGAGATGTTCCCTCAAGCGCTCTGCTAGGAGGCGCCCAGTCTCCCCAAGAGGAGACCGCATCGGGAGCAACGGATACAATAAATGATATTAGTGGATGTGCAGATAAAACTTTGATGGATGTGGAAGGCTCCTTTAGGGCCTTGGATAGAGGTGAGGGAGGAGGTGTG
>NC_057713.1:32084432-32114013 GCF_004010195.1 Chiloscyllium plagiosum | reverse complement strand
GGTCAGGTTTGTGGATCTTGGGAAGGAGGTAGAACTGGGCAGTGCGGGGTTCCCGGACTATGAGGTTGGAAGCTGTGGGTGGGAGATCTCCTGAGGTGATGAGGTTCTGTATGGTCTGGGAGATGATGGTTTGGTGATGGGGGGTGGGGTCATGGTCGAGGGGGCAGTAGGAAGATGTGTCCTCGAGTTGGCGTTTGACTTCAGCGGTGTAGAGGTCAGTGCGCCAGACTACCACTGCGCCCCCTTTATCCGCTGGCTTAATGGTGAGGTTGGGATTAGAGCAGAGGGATTGGAGGGCTGCGCGTTGTGAGGGTGAAAGGTTGTAGTGGGGGAGGGGGGTCGACAGGTTGAGGCGGTTAATGTCCTGGCGGCAGTTGGAAATGAAGAGGTCGAGGGCAGGTAATAGGCCATGGCCTGTTGCTGTTCCTGTTCCTTATGGTCATGTGTTCTGTTCTTCTCATTGTCACCATGAGCAAAGTGGCTGTTCTTGTCTATCCCCTAGTTGCTCTGAGTACTGTGGGCGGCACAGTGGCGCGTGGGCGGCACGGTGGCACAGTGGTTAGCACTGCTGCCTCACTGCGCCAGAGATCTGGATTCCATTCCCGCCTCAGGCGACTGACTGTGTGGAGTTTGCACATTCTCCCATGTCTGCGTGGGTTTCCTCCGGGTGCTCCGGTTTCCTCCCACAGTCCAAAGATGTGCAGGTTAGGTGAATTGGCCATGCTAAATTGCCCGTAGTGTTAGGTAAGGGGTAAATGTAGGGGTATGGGTGGGTTGCGCTTCGGCGGGTCGGTGTGGACTTGTTGGGCCGAAGGGCCTGTTTCCACACTATAAGTAAGTAATCTAATCTACTGTGCTCATCCAATTTCAGGGCAGTCAGGAGTTAACTACATTGGTTTGTGTCTGGACCTCAGTGAAGACAGAAAGAGAAACAGAAAGCTTTGGAAATCCTGAGCAGGTCTGGCAACTTCAGTAGGGAGAAAAGCAGAGTTATAGTGTGCAAACACTGCTCCAGAGTGTTCTGAGCTTGGAGATGGGAAGCACACTTAATTAGATAAGGTGGTGGCTTAACCAGAGCTTGTACCTGTGCATCCCCACCAGGATTAATTCCTTGGCAAGAAGGAATAAATTCAACCTTCACACCACGCTGACAATGAAGGCCCTTAACTGGCCAATTAAGGATCACATTAGGTCCTCAGTCTGTCGTGAGTGGGATTAACCAGGGGACGGGTGGCACTCAATCCAAGACACTCCAAGGCTGATCAAGAGACTGGATATTGAACAAAGGAGCACACCCCTGCATTTTCTTCCTATCTTTCCATCATCCCAAACCTGAGAAAACCCCTTTCCCCACCTCCATACATCACTTACCTTTGTCTTGGGTTCTCCACAATCCTGGGCCTCCAGGGAGTGCTCTGTCAAGTCTAGCCATGGCCTACTAAATGGTGGAGCTAAGTTCAAGAACAGTGAGTCGCTGATTGGCTGGCAGCTCTCATTGGGCAGAGCTTTCATTCCCAGATCTTAATTCCTGATGAAAGCTCGCCACTGACTTCGCTAATGATAGGTGTGTGATTCTGCAGGGGAGGGGGTGTTGTGCGATCATGGGGGCTGTTATGGGGTGGGGGGGGAAGTGGGGTGCCTGGGTGAGGAAGTATGAGTCTCTCACCAGTTGTCCATCTGACTGATGAGACTGCTGCTGCCTCAACTAGATACCGCCTGACATTTTGGAGACATTGATGAGCCAGTTCAACAAGCTTTGTGGAGATATTTTGCCACTATCCACTTTTTATGTCCAGATATGTTTAACAAAATACAAATGTTTAAGCTACCTCATGCAGATCTTCTTGCGTTAACATTCAAAGAACAATGCAGTAACACATGCTCTCTGGTGCCTAGTTTGGATTTCACCAAAGTCTCACTGCTCCTGACCTCATTACAGCCTTGTCCAAACATGGACCAAAGAGCTGAACTCCAGAAGTGAGGTGAAAGTGACTGTCCTTTACATCAAGGCCATAGTTGACTGACTATATCGAAACTGGAGTAAATGGAAATCAGGATGTAAACTCTGTCTCATTGTGATACTAACCACTGGTTACTTGTGGTTGGAATGGATTGATGTCGCCTCTTATTCAAGGCTGAGTCTAAGAGCTTATTGAATTAGCAGTGGTGAAGAGCCCACTATTAATTCCTAAGGAGAAGAGAAACTTGTCTTACACAAGAGGTAGTTTATTACACAATAGCAATAGATACACACTACATTAACCAGTTCAGCATAATGTCAAAGACAATTAAGATAGAGAGATGACACATCTGATTCCATTGGTACTTTGTGCTAGACTGCATTTCTCCACCCAAAGATTATGCAACAACTTTGGATTCAACAGAGCCTGATGCAGCCTCTACATTAAACCTTCCATATCCATTACCTTATTCAATAGCCTCCACTGGTTGAAGTTATACAAGCACAAAAGAGCATTAAAGATATTTTTGAAGTGTTGTAAATCGTATCTGCTCCAAATGACTTTCTGATCTAAGAAATGTATTGCGAGGCATGTGAGGAAACCTAATGGGGCTGGCAAAATAACAAGTATCACAAACAAAGTGATGATTGATTGAAGTTTTATCCTGTATTCTTCTATGAATGTCTATTCCTCACAGAACTAGTTCTGAGAATACATTTTTAATGCTTTTGATATAATCTCTGATGCTTTGGAGGACATTTCTGTTCCATCATTCTTGACTGTGAGCTGTCAGTTCCAGTTCTCAATTTCTCAGCAGCACTGGGAAAACTCATGCATCTCTGTCTCAGATTTCTCACACTGATCCAGAGGAACAGGGCATAAGTGACACAATCAGCGGAGGAACAACCTTCCCCTCAGCCACTCACCTCAAGAGAGAGGGGATAATCACAACAACTCTCAAAAAGGTTGACACTACCCAGGATACCACCTGATTGGCATAACATCTACAAACATTCACTCCCTCCACTACTGACATTAGCAGAAGTGTATACTATCTATAAGATGCACTGCAGAAATTCATCAAGGCTCCTTAGATAGCATCTTCCAAGCCCATGACCACTTCTATTCAGAAGGACAAGGGCAGCAGATACATGGGAATACAAATTGCCAATTCCCCTCCAAGCCACTCACCATCCTGACTTGGAAATATGTAGCTGTTCCTTCACTGACAATGGGTCAACCTCCTGGAACGCCTTCCCGAGTGGTATGGTGGGTCTAAATACATCAGACGGACTGCAGCAGCTCAAGAAGGCAGCTTAGCATTACCTTTTCATTGACGAGGATGGGCAACGAATGCTGGCCTACATTCCAGGAAGTTGACAGAATTTGAGGATGAGTGTTGAAAGTATAGGGAGGAGCAGCAAGATGTGTTGGTATGAAGAATGTGCACAAGAATGCTTGGGAGGTCAGTCTCATGCAAGCTCTTGTATTAAATCCTGGCTTGAGGGAGTGCCACTTTTTTCTGCTGACAGTGCCTACCATTGCCTGCTGTATCCATGGAACCCAGTATTCCCCGTGGGCCTTCAGAGTCCACAAGGAAGATTCAGAGATTCAGAACGATAAGCTTTCCACAAGAGACTTGCATTCTTGTGCTTGCTGTTGCCTTGGGAACAAATATCAAACATAACCTAAACAGCTCATGATGAAGCTTACTGCTAATAAAGCGAGATCTCCAAACTGTTGCTAGCATGCACCATCATCACAGCCAACAACCCCTCCCACTCTCCCAGCCATCCCTTACAGCCAGCAGGTCAGTTAAGCACAAAATCAATCTTTTAAGTGGATTTTCTATTCATAACTCTATTGCAATGAGGAATCCTTGCTACTTCTATTAAATAATAATGATCTGGGTGATGAAGTAACTAGCTTTGAGGAGAGCTGAACATAAAACATGCATTAACTCGGTATTTTTCACATGGATCAACGTAAACAAATATATTCTCAAAAGACAAAAGTTGACTTCTGTACCCATAAGTGGTTCCAAATTGTCAAAAGTAAGCGAAATGGGCTTAACACTTGCATCATGGCCACTGGGCTTTATTTACCTGTACTGCATTGTCTCTGATGTGGTCGATGCCCTCAGCTTAGTCATCAGGATCCTCACAATGTTGAAGAGAAAGACAAAGTTAACCTGTTCAGAAAAACAGAACATCATAACTGCATCTTATAATAAACATGATTGCAATTTACAGTGTGAATAACAGCATTTGCATTTGCCATTCTATGAAATTTTGTTGAAGTTGCATTTCTAACTAGAAGCATCTTACCCTATTCTCATCATTGACAAATGATGCAGTGAGTTTGGTTGGTGGAAAACACCAAAATCAATTTACATGCAGTAAAATCCTATAAGCAATGAAGAAGTTGGATTACCTTAGGCTTGATCAAACTAACCTGGTTAGAGTGGGAGAGCTGATCATGGCTGGTGAGAATACTGTGGTGCTCGGAGGAGAATTCCTAATTCCTTCTAAAAAAAAATTTACTTTGTATTTGGTTATTTGGTCATTGTAATTGGTTAAGCCACATTGATTCAGGGCAGCTGTTTGCTGCAGGGATCCTAAATAGAAAACACAATGTCCCTCAATTACTTTTGTCAATGACCTAATGCCTTAAGATGGCCACATTCAAAGCCTAAGAAATTGACTGGCCAAACATTGGGTCAGACATCTCGCATGAGCACTGTACTTGGAATGCAAGTAGGCTCTTGCTGCGCATGTTTGATAGTTTAATTTATTGGCCTGAATGTTTAGCTTAACTGATTCTTTTCGGCCACAATGCATTAAACTTGGAGGCACGAGGTAACCCTAATGAGGAGATTTAGAGTTTAGAAGGTGTTTACAAATTCCAGGTTTTAAGCCAGCAGAGCCAACACAAAAATATGATATGTTTTTCAAAAATCCTGTTGACATATTTGCATGTGGCACCTCAAGTGTGAAAGACATTTGCAAGATGTGAGATTTTTGTACACGGAGTGGTAACAGCCTAACTTGTCCTACAAAATAGGAGACAAAGGAACTTTGCAAAGAGAAATTAAGCATTTATATGTCAATACTGCTAGACAAAATTCCTTGTGTCGATTTAATTTATTTTCATCAGTGTTGTTAAACCTCATCCCAATTATCACTCTTCTCCAAAACAACAAACTGAAACAACAATGGTGAGGCTACATAAAATTAATTTTTTTCAATCACATTTAAATAGACAGCAAAGGCTAAAGATTTCTCTGGCCACTACGTGGAAACATCATAAATGTTCTCCTTGAGACTTTTTAATCAACTGTACATTTTAGATCCCAAGTTCCTACCAGATAAAATAAGCCAGTTTCCTAGTTTGGGTTTCCAGTCTGTTGAGGTGACTACTGTTTGGATGTTAACACCTGCAGACCCTTTTTAATTTTCAAGTGAAATAACTCCTCAGAGGCTGGTATCTCATCAACAAGTCACCCTTTACTTACACGTGGAGCGTCCTTAACACTGATCCAGCTTCCTCAGAGCCAGCTCTCAGAGTGACACTATTCATATTGGTCAGCCAGGGCTCCCTGATTAGACTAGATTAGCAGCTCCAATCAGATAATTTGTTTTCTATGAGGTCCATCTGGCTTACCTTGTTACAATCACCACATCAGGGCTTTACCACTGCCTTTAACCTGTCCTACCTCCTGCAATGCCATAGCAGCAGTCTACATGGGAACAGCTACCGCGTATCCTTGATAAGTATGTATCTGTCAGGCAGGGAGGAAGTGGTCGAGCGAGGGAGCCATGGTTAACTAAAGAAGTTGAATCTTTTGTCAAGAGGAAAAAGAAGGCTGATGTTAGGATGAGATATGAAGGCTCAGTTAGGGCACTTGAGAATTACAAGTTAGCCAGGAAAGATGTAAAGAGAAAACTAAGAAGAGCCAGAAGGGGACATGAGAAGTAATTGGCAGATAGGATCAGGGAAAACACTAAAGTTTTCTATAGATATATCAGGAAGAAAAGAATGACTAGAGATAGATTAGAGCCAATCAAGGATAGTAGTGGGAAGTTGTGTGTGGAGTCCAAGGAGATAGGGGAAGCACTAAATGAATATTTTTCATCAGTATTCACACTGGATAAACACAATGTTGTCAAGGAAATTACTGAGCTACAAGCAACTAGACTAGAGGGGATGGAGGATTGCAAGGAGAAGGTGTTAGCAATTCTGGAAAGTGTGAAAATAGATAAGTTCCCTGAGCCGGATGGGATTTATCCTAGGACTCTCTGGGAAGCCAGGGAGCAGACTGCCGAGTCTTTGGCTTTGTTCTTTATGTCATCATTGTCTACAGAAATAGTGCCAGAAGACTGGAGGATAGAAAATGCTCTTCCCTTGTTCAAGAAGGGGAGTAGAGACAACCCTGGAAATTATAGACCAGCGAGCCTTACTTCAGTTGTGGGTAAAGTGTTGGACAAAGTTAGAAGAGATAAGATTTATAATATAGAGAGGAATAAGTTGATTAGGGATAGTCAACACAGTTTTGTGAAGGGTAGATTGTGCCTCACAAACTCGTGCCTCAAGAGTTCTTTGAGATGGTGATGAAACAGGTAGATGAAGGTAAAGTGGTCGATATGGATTTCAGTAAGGCATTTGATAAGGTTCCTCACAGTAGGCTTTTGCACAAAATACGGAGGCATGTGATTGAGTGTGATTTAGCGGTTTGGATCAGAAATTGGCTAGCTGAAAGAAGACAGAGGGTCATGGTTGATGGGAAATGTTCATCCTGGAGGTCAGTTACTCATGGTGTACTGCAAGGAATGTTTTGGGTGCATTGCTGTTTGTCATTTTTATAAATGACCTAGATGAGGGCATAGAAGGATGGGTTAGTAAATTTGCAGATGACACTAAGGTCGGTGGAGTTGTGGATGGTGCTGAAGGATGTTGCAGGTCACAGAGGGACATAGATACACTACAGAGCTGGGCTGAGAGATGGCAAATGGAGTTTAATGTGTAAAGTGTGAGGTGATTCGCTTTGGAAAAAGCAACAGGAATGCAGAGTACTGGGCTAATGGTAAGATTCTTGGTGGTGTAGATGAGCAGAAAGATCTCGGTGTCCAGGTACACAGGTCCCTGAAAACTGCAATCCAAGTTCATTGCGTTGTTAAGAAGGCATACAGTGTGTGAGCTTTTATTTGTAGAGGGATTTTAGAGTAGGGTTTTGGGCCCACGAGGTCATGCTGCAGCTGTACAAAACTCTGGTGCAGCCGCACTCGGAGTATTGCGTACAGTTTTGATCACCCCATTATAGGAAGGATGTGGAAGCTTTGGAAAGGGTTCAGAGAAGATTTGCTGGGATGTTGCCTGGTATGGGGGGTTGGTCTTCTGAGGAAAGGCTGAGGGACTTGAGGCTGTTTTCGCTAGAGAGAAGAAGGTTGAGAGATGACTTAATTGAGATATACAAAATAATCAGAGTGTTAGATAAGGTGGACAGTGAGAAGCCTTTTCCCTTGGATGGTGATGGCTAGCATTAAGGGACATAGCTTTAAATTGAGGGTTGATAGATAAAGGACAGATATCAAAGGTAGTTTCTTTACTCAGAGAGTAGTAGAGGCGTGGATTGCGCTGCCTGCAACAGCAGTAGACTTGTCAATGGTAAGGCCATTTAAATGGTCATTAAGTATTAAGTAAATATATGGATGAAAATGGAATAGTAGAGGATAGATGGGCTTCAGATTGCTTTCACAGATCGGTGCAACTCTGAGGGCCGAATGGCCTGTACTGCGCTGTAATGTTCTAAGTTCTGTGTTCTATAAATAGATATTTCCTGTTGGCAGCAGTGGACTTTCTCTTGCTCGGGAAGCCCTAATCTGCAAAATAAATTACGGCCAGGACTGATTTCAACTTTCCTGGGTGAGGAACAGTAAAATCTAAGCCCAACAATAAAACTTTTAATTCAACCTTAATGACTTTTTAAAATTTGTTCCATTAAATTAGGCGGTACCTTTAAACAGTAACTCACAGGATTCAGGAAGAAAAGAAATATTGTGATCCATCTCACTGGCTCCAAAGTTCTATATCTCTATATTGGATTCCATCCAGTATTCCATATTCTCAAAAGTTAATTTTACTAAAATGCCACCCAATTTTACATTTTTAAATCTGATATTACTGACCTCCCCAAGCAGTCTGTTGCACACATTTGCCATAAACTAAGTAGTAAAGCTTGTTTGTTCAGCTTCACTCTCCTGTGATTATGAATTTGAACTGAATGCACTTTTAGTCGTCTGTCTTTCAGATGGAATTTTAAAGCAAAGGCCTCTACTGCCTTTTTTTATGGTGGACCTACAGAAGATTATTTAATAAAAAGCAGGAGAATTCTCCCAGTTTCTTGTTTAACATACATCCCAAAGCAACATCACTAAACAACATTCCCATTTATGCATGCAGAGTGCACAAATGAATCACTGTGTTTGCCCACATTCTAACAGTGACTATTATTCAAAAGTACCTCAGTACCTGTAAAGCAATATACAACATTCTGAAGTCATCAAATGTACCATATAAATATAACTCCTCTCTTGCCATTTCTTCCTCCTTTGTGTCACTTCTTAAAATTGACCTCTTTGACAAAACTTCGGGTTACCTGCCTTAATATCTGTTAAAATGATTTGCCAAACTTGATAAGTCTGATAATGCTATTGCGCAACACCTTGGGTCATTCTAAGACACTGAAGTTGCTGCATAAGAAAGAAAACAGTTGTTTTGACTTTTGGAAAGTTGTTTTTTGACTTTGGAAAATTGTTGTTTTGACTTTTGGAAAGTTATTCTTTTGACTTTTGTTATGTTTGAAATTTATTCTAATATTAATGAGCACCAGAGAGAAAAATACAATAAAATTATTAGCGGTGTTAGCTTTTAGGTGAGTTCACTAATTCACAATTTCCCTAAATAATTTTTGCTATTGAATAGTTATAAGGCAAATACATTTTCTGCTAATGTGCTCAGCCCTGTTTTCAGGCATTGCTATCATTATAAAAGGTTTTCAGTTCCAAACTGATTTAGTACCAATTAGTGTCTTTAATGTCAGTGCTGAGTAAATGCAGATGGAGGGAAGACTGGTTTAAGTTCATTTTGCAATCGTAATGATTTTATTCACCTTTTCTTGGGGTCAATATGAATTTTTTGTCTTTAACTCAACGACTGAGCCTCGAGTGTTCCTTAGTTCTTCAAGAGCATTGCCTAAACAGTGCAACACCGGGAGGGGAAATGTACAAAGTGATCAATTATTGCACCCCAGGAGGGCCAAGAAATTGAAACCTACCATAATTAACTGGCTCAATGTTGTTCTTTCCCATATCAAGACAAATCTTTCCAAATGACACAACGTTCACCACTTTGTTCCATTCCACTAACTCAATGCTTTGTAACACTGTCTGATTTACTGCTGTAATAATTCAATATCTTTCTCAAAGGCTCTTTCTCTAATATATATGCAAGTACATTGCTATAAGAATTTGTAAACTAAAAGAGAGGGGAGCTGAATGGTACAATGAATTAGAAATAGCCTTTAATATCTGAGACCATAAGTTAAATACAATCTCTGTGTTCTGAAGCATGTGGAACACATAATCACAGGGGCAGGCTAAGTGCAGCAGCATATTTAAAAATGAACTAGAGGAACTTGAAGAAGTAAAATATTAAGAGGGAAGTATAGGGAAAAGTCAGTGGAGTATGTGGTTCAGTAAAACTTACACCAGCGCAGCAATGTGGCAAAGGAAAATCCTAGGGAGTGAACAAAGGGAACAGGAGATAATATTGGGGAACACCTCTAATCGGCATAGAGAGTTATTAAAAAAGATTATCATAAAACAAAGAGCTGTGGATACTGAAGATCTGAAACAAAAACAGAAACTGCTAGAGAAATTCAGCAGAGCGGGCAGTATTTGTGGAGAGAAAGCAGAATTAATATTTCAGGTCCAGTGAAGGGTCACTAAACTCAAAACATTAATTTTGCTTTCTCTCCACAAATGCTGCTGGACCTGCTGAGCTTCCCCAGAAATTTCTGTTTTTATTTCAGTAAAAGAGGATTCTACGTTATTACTGAAAATTGCTGGGCTGCATATTTGGTGTCAGACACTTCTGCTTTATTGGACTGCAACCTGACAATTACTCGGACAATCTGGGGAAGTCACACTAGTTCTCACAAAGGGTGAGATCAAGGTCTTTTGTCTTTGATGTCAGGATCCCAAAGCAAAGCCCAAAGCCCTGCTTGGGAACTCTGAAATGAATATACTGTAAGGGAATAGGGACACATACTGCAGTTAAAGAAATTCAACTGAAGTGAAATCCCACCTTGTAGACCCTACTACTCCCTTCGGTTGCACAAAGAGCATCTGATCTCCTGCCTTTATCCTGACATGCATTCCAGATCCCAAAGGACAGTGGCTTGATCCATAACATTGAAATTATGCAGGATGCAGCAAACAAGCTAGAAGCTGGAGAGCCCTTGAGCACATGCTGCAGGAACCTTCCCACCGAGTGATCTAAGCAGGGGGATCTCCAACTTGCTCAAAGGGGTTGCAGTTGGTCCATTAGTTCACATTGAAGGTGATCTGACCTTGTTGGTGGGCAGTAATCCGGAGACTAAGCCTAACGTTTTTCTTTTGTTCGTTTGTTCTTTGGATGTTGGCATCCCAAGATGAGCTAAATTGCCCATCCTTAGGTGCATTTGACAGGCTGGTGGTGAGCTGCCTTCTTGAACTACAACTGCAAGCTGTTGGTGGACCCACAAGACTGTTAGGGAGAAAATCCAGGATTTTGACCCAGCGACATCAAAGATATTTTTCTAAGTGGTATATTTCCAAGTCAAGCTGGTGAGTTGCTTAGAGGGGAACTTGCATGAGGTGGTGTTCCATTGTATCTGCTGCACTTGTCTTTCTAGATGACCACTGAGGGTGCTATCTAAGGAGCCATGGTGAATTTCTGCAATGCCCCTTACAGACGGTATACACTGCTGCTGCTGTGCATTGGTGATGGAGAGAGTGAATGTGGATACAATGCCAATCAAAGTGGGCTACTTTGTCCTGGATAGTGTCAAGTATCTTGAGTGTTGTTGGAGCTGCACCCATCCAGGCAAGTGTGGAGTATTCCATAATATTCCTGACTTGCGCCTTGTAAGTGGTGAACAGACTTTGCAGAGTCAGCAGGTGAATTTGTCACTGCAGGACTCCTTGCTTCTGATCCACTTTTGAAGCGACTGTATTTATATTGCTAGCTCAGTTCAGTTTCTGGTCAAGCATAACCCCCAAGATGTTGATAGTAGGGAATTCAGAGATGGTATTCATTGAATGCAAAGGAGCAATAGTCAGATTTCCGTCTTGTTTGAGATGGTCATTGCTCAGCACTTGAGTGACACGAATGTTACTTGATACTTGTCAGCCCAAGTCCGTATAATATCCTATAGTTGTGTCTGGACTGCTTCAGTATCAAGCAGTCGCAAATGATGCTGAACATTGTGCAATCATTGGTGAACATACATTCCCACTTCTGACCTTATGATGGAGAGAAAGTCATTGATGAAGATGTTGGGCTTTGGACACTACCCTGAGGAACTCTTGCAGTGATGCCCTGGAGCTGAGATGATTGATCTCCAATAAGCACAACCATCATCCTTTGCGCCAGGTAGGAATGACTCCAACCAGCAGAGAGTTTTCCCTCTGATTCCCATTGACTCCAATTTGCTAGGGCTCCTTGATGACGCACTTGGACGGATGCAGTCTTGATGTCAAACTCCATCACTCTCACTTCACCTCTGGAATTCAGCTCTTTTGTCTATGTTTTAAACTAAGGCTGTAATGATGCCAGGAGCTCACTTGTCCTGGCAGAATCTAAGCTGAGATTATTGCTATGAAAATGTTTGTTGAAAGCACTGTTAGTGACAATTTCTATCACTTCCCGATAACCGAGAGTAAACTGATGGAGAGTAATTGGTTGGATTGGATTTTGTCTGCCTTTTGAGTACAGCACATACCTGGACTGCTTTACACATTATCAGGTAGATGCTAATATTGTAATTGTAACAGAATAACTAGGATAGGAGTTGGGCAAGTTCTGGAGCACAAGTTTTCAGTATTATTGCTGGAATGTTGTTAGGATCCTCAGCCTTTCTGGCACTCAATGGTTCCAATCATTTCTTTATATCTCAAGCAATGTATCATAATGGTTGAAGACTGGCATCTGTCTTCATCTCTGGCATTTCTGGGCAAGACTGAAATAGATCACCTATTGGGCACTGCTGGGTGAAGACTGCTGCAAATGCAATGATTTGCTGTGCTCCACTGTCATTGAGGATGAGGAGATTTGTTGGTTAATTAATGACCATCATTCACAGTTAAATGTGGCAGAACAGCAGAACTTAGACCTGATCTGTTGGCTATGGTATGGTTTAGCTCTAACACTTGCTTCTTAGCATGCAAATAGTCTTTTTTTTGTTTTGGCATATCAACAGGTTGACACCTTGACTTTAGGTGGTGCTGCTGCTCCTTGGCTGCCCTCCTGCACTCTTCATTAAATGCTCTGTGAATAGAATTGTATATGTCCAAATCCATGCATTACAACTGGTGGAATCTGAATTAGGTAAATAAATCTGGAATATAAATCCAATCTCATTATTGGCGACCACAAAACTATCATTGATTGTTGTAAAAACTGATTGTGTTTATTAAAATGTCCTATAGAGAAGGAAATCTATCATGTTTAACTGACTGGTCTATGTGTGAGTCCAGACTCAAAGCACTGTGGTGGCCTCTTAACTGAAAGACTCTAGCAAACCACTCAGTTCAAGGGAATTAGGGATCAGCAATAAATACTGGTCTTGCCAGTGATACCCACAATTGGTGAAAGAATTAAGAAACCCATGTGTCACAGTAGGAATGAAAGGGGGCTGTGTAACCCTTGTCACGAAACACCCATCCTGCCACGAAACACCCATCTGTTTTGGAGTCCAGAAGATGGTGACATTTGCTAGTTCCCGCAAGAAAAAACAAAATCAAGGCATTGTCAGGACATTCACCATTCAATTAGATGAATTTCTCATTTTGTCACAGTAAGATAATAGCCCTTGTGGTGGGTGAATCACTCCATGTTAATAAGGAGAACATACATGTCTGCCTTGAAGCATCAGGATGCCTGCAGTCCTGGAGAATCACTATGTCTTTTTATCTCGGTCTTCAATGCACACTGAAATGAAAATGAAGTCTTCCCTCCCCCTGTACTGTGTCTCTGTCAAGTCCTAGCTTTTTCTGAGGGCAGTGGATTGTGATTTTGCTAATATCTCCTGGAAGCATCCAGTTCTGAAGAACAAAAAGGCGAGAGTGAACTTCATAACCAATAGGAAGGCAGTCCTTGTCCAGATTTCAGCTTCTTGTTTCTCAGAAAGGGATTGACACAATTCTGTCACAACTTAATTAGTGAAACAAAGGCTTCTGGAGCACTGCTCCACATCAATCCCAAAGTAGGTTTCTGCTTCTTGAAGACTTCCTTGGGGTACAGTCTTCTAAGGAGAGCCTGCTTCCTATTTATGCCACACAGTTGTTCTCACCTCTGCCTAGTCATCTATATGTCCTGCTTATATTGTAAAGTATGTAGCACTGCAACTACCTATGCCATGCAGTGCAAATTTTCTGTATATGGATGGTCAGTAGAAACTTATAAAAATTGAGACACTAAGGAATTTCTTGCCCCAGAGAGTTCTGAATGTCTGGAATTTTCTAACCCAGAGAGTTGTGGAGACGAGAGCACTAAAGAGGAGGTAGATTTTTTTGAAATATCAGGGAATTGAAGGCTATGAGGAACTGGCACTAAAAATGAGTTGCAGCCTGGAAAACATCAGCCATGATCTTGTTGAAAGATAGGGCAAGCTTGCAGGGTTGAATGGTCTACTCCTGCTCCTATTTCATATCTTCAAACACTTCCACTACTTTGGAATTCCACACAGTGCTTCCACTAACTTTGCCTCAGCACATTAAAATCAGAAGTATCTCAGCTACAGCTTGTTGAGTGGCCGTTTAAATAGCTCTGGTGCCAGTGGCTTCTTGAATCCTCATATCTATTACTTCAGGAGTGAACAGGAAAGTTTTGACAGTGAAGTAGGACATGGCACGGGGCATGGTAACACTAGGCACATGGACACACAAGATGGCCGCCAGACCACAATATGAAGAGAGACAGCAGAGCAAACATAGATACGGCCTGCGGCTACCAGGATGCCAGCACAATGTACTCACAACCTAGTTGATTAGTTTAAGGCGGGTGGGGGAGAGAATATATATGAGTAGTGTATACTGCCCACCGAAATGTCTGGGTCCAGCCAACACCTTTGATTGAAATGCTAACTGTTTGATACAGACCCAATACAAAGTGCTAATAGCCAGGGCTACAGTAATCATCCTTCTCAGGAAGAGCGATAAGCAACCATTACTACAGTAATGGACTTCTCTGCAGACACTGAAATTGACAATGTCTGCGCTAAAACTGACAATGATGTGGTGAAATTAACAAAGACTGCGCTGGAACTGACAATGACTGCAATGAAACTATCAATGATTCTGCAATGTTTACAATACACAAACTATGTTACAAAGACATTACCTCATCACTGACCTATTGTATCACAAAAGGTATAAAAGTATCTTGACATGTGCTCCGCATTGAGAGAAGAATGGCAGCTGACCACTATGCTGTTGGTGTCTTTCTCTCCCAAACTCCGGTATTTCCTTGAGGAGAAAGTGAGGTCTGCAGATGCTGGAGATCAGAGCTGAAAATGTGTTGCTGGAAAAGCGCAGCAGGTCAGGCAGCATCCAGGGAACAGGAGAATCGACGTTTCGGGCATAAGAAGAAGGGCTTATACCTGAAACGTCAATTCTCCTGTTCCCTGGATGCTGCCTGACCTGCTGCGCTTTTCCAGCAACACATTTTCAGCTCCGGTATTTCCTTGTACAATGAACTTTGTTATTGAACCCTGACTCTGACTCAGAGGCTGGTAACTTTCCCCACAGCAATTACACGTGAACTGCCCAATTTCGATCTCTTGACATTGTGACGACATGATCATGCACGCCTTGTGACATTGGGCACACAGAAACATAGAAAATAGGAGGAGGAGCAGGCCATTTAGCCCTTCAAGCCCGTTCTGCTATTCAATATGATCATGGCTGATCATTCAACGCAATACCCTATTCCCGCTTTCTCCCACTACCCTTTGATCCCTTTAGCCCTAAGAACTATATTTAATTCCTTCTTGAAAACATTCAATGCCTTGGCCTCAACCACCTTCAGTGACAAAGAATTCCACGGCTCACCATTCTCTGCTGAAGAAATTTCTCATTGTCTCAGTCCTAACTGGCCTATTTCCTATCCTTAGATTGTGATGCCTGGTTCTGGACTGTCTAAATTGGGAATATCCTTCCTGTGTTTACCTTGACTAGTCCTGTTAGAATTGTATAGGTCTCTGTGCGATCACCCCTCCTCATTCTTTTAAACTACAGTGACTATAATCCTAACTGATCCAATCTCACTTCATACATGCTGGAGATTTGACACCATATTCTACTCGACTCAACTCCTGCTTTTTAAGTTGCGCAGGAAGTACACTATGATACCTCTCACACTATAAGTGCGCAGGTTTTGTATTTAAATCGACACACTGTGTTGTGCCGATGAATTTTGTGTCTAATAGTTTTCTTTTAAATAGATTTCCTGTTTAGAATGTAATATGCAGTGCTTAGATCAATCTGTTTTTTTCCTATAAACAGCTGTCCCTTCTACATAACAATTAAGGTTTTCCATTCAATCACCCTTCTGCTTGTGTGTGAACATCAGCACCAATCAAGAGATGTGAATGCCTCTTGCAAACGTACTGACAGCAGTAGGTTTAAAAGCTGGGATGACAGATAGGTCACGCTGTATGAGACATACTCTGTGCCCAGCTGCCAGATTCTGTATCTGCAGAACAGGGTGATGAGGCTTTTCCTTGATAGGCAATTACTGGTTATGGAGACTACAAGATAGATCGTGACAGCAGTTACAATGACATAGATATATATGAAGGCATGATTAACTGCTGCATGGTAATAACGATATGCTCTGCTTCAAATGGTGCTGCATGAAAATGGCTTTGCCATGGTGACCAGCATTCAGAAAGACGTGTCACCATTCATAATACAATACCATTACACCTGGTCACAGCTATGGGATGTACTTCACATTGTTTGGACTGATCTTTACCTTCCACTGTTAACATATACCAAGCGTTGACACTAAATGCTTCCTTTTTGATCATTTTCTCTTCTGTTTAAGGCCTTGTCCCTTTATGTTCTGTCAAAGGATTTTAAGTGTAATAGGATCTTCCACCTTTTCATTCAGAATATTTGTCTCCTTATAATCCCCTTTCACTGACTGATCTCCTTAACCAAAGTGACAACTTGCATTTACTTAGCAGCTAATGCATAGTAAAATGTCCCAAAAGAAACATCAGTAAGACATTTAGAAAAAGAAGCTGTGAATAGGAGGGTGGTCAACAGCGTGATCAAATAAATGGGTTTTAGAGTATCTTAATGGAGTGGCGAGGTACAAAGGAAGCATTTAAATTTACGACTTTGGGATAGGATACAGATAGCAGAGACTCAGAATCACAGATTGTTATAGCATAGAAGGAGACCAGTTGACCTTGGTGTCGAAATGAGCATCATTCTTCATGCCAATGGGCGGCACGGTGGTACAGTGGTTAGCACTGTTGCCTCACAGCGCCGGAGACCCAGGTTCAATTCCCGCCTCAGGCGACTGACTGTGTGGAGTTTGCACGTTCTCCCCGTGTCTGCGTGGGTTTCCTCCGGGTGCTCCGGTTTCCTCCCACAGTCCAAAGATGTGCAGGTTAGGTGAATTGGCCATGCTAAATTGCCCGTAGTGTTAGGTAAGGGGTAAATGTAGGGGTATGGGTGGGTTGCGCTTCGGCGGGTCGGTGTGGACTTGTTGGGCCGAAGGGCCTGTTTCCACACTGTAATGTAATGTAATCTAATCAATCTCTTGTTTTTCCCCCATTATTCCATGTTATTTTTTATCCAAATAATCACCCAATGCCCTTTTGAAGGCATCAGTTGAACATCCCTCCACCACACTTCAGGGCAGTACTTTCCATTTCCTAAGTACCTGCTGAGTGAAAAAAGTTTTCCTCCTTTCACTCCTGCTTCTTCTGCAGGTCACTTCAAATCCATGCCCTCTTATTCTTGTTCCTTTTATGAGCAGGAACAGCTTCTCCCTGTTTACCCTATCCAACTATACGCGGATTCGAAAAACTCTATCAGATCTCCTCTTAGCCTCCTTCTCTCCAAAACTCTCCAATTTATCCTTGTAACTGAAGTTCCTTATCCCTGGAACCATTCTTGTAAGTCATTTCTGCACTCTTTCCAATGTATTCCCATCCTATCATGTGATGCCCAGTGGTGGGGTCAAACATGTCTACTTGAGCTAAGATACATAGAGCAGAGAGGGTGGGCATTTGATAAGGTGCACAGTTGAATTTGGAGGTGACAAAGGCATGGATAACATTTTTCTCGGCAAATGGTTTGACACAAGGGTAGAGGCGGGAAATGGGTGAACACACTCTTTGTGATGTAGAAAAAAGGTGAAATCTCCAAATTGTGAATCAGTTAGGATGTTGAGATAGTGATCAGTTTGGTTGAGCTTGGACAGTGATGGGGACAATGATGGATCTGATCGAAAAGTTATGGCATGCCATTTTAGCTAGAAACTGAAATAAAGATCGTTTCACTCTTTTCAACATTTGCCAGTTGCTTAGCTATTGCCTCAGGCTTTGAATCATGTGCTGAATTTGACCCTGAGCTGGGTTTATCTCCACGACAATAACTGCAGGCTCTACCTTTGTTCCACCACCTATTTACAGAGGCTGGTTCATGGCAGAGGTATGTGTGTGTCCAGTATTCTAGGACTCCTGCTGTGTTCAGATCGGAATGCAGGGTTGTTGTGTTCAGTGGGAGGCAGGGGACCTGGGAGAGGAGCAACATTGGGGCCCATGGTTTCTTCCCTGGTTCTGCTTATTTCTGCCTCTCCAATGACTGCTGAATCGTTTCTTAATGCCCGTGTCACTTTAACTTGACAAATACAATACGAGCACACACATATCATCTATTAACTGAGATCAGCTAAAACTCTGCTGCCCATAACGTATCCACTTACAACAAAATTTTCTTCTCATATTTACTTTCTTATCTTATTTGTCTTTTCCTTTTACGAATGTACTTCGGGAATAGAGTCATGGAGTCATAGAGTCATACAGATGTACAGCACGGAAACAGATCCTTTGGTCCAACTCATCCATGTCGATCAGATATCCCAACCCAATCTAGTCCCACCTGCCAGCACCCGGCCCATATCCCTCCAAACCCTCCCGATTCATATACCCATCCAAATGCCGCTAAAATGTTGCAATTGTACCAGCCTCCTCCACTTCCTCTGGCAGCTCATTCCATACATGTACCACCCTCTGCGTGAAAAAGTTGCCCCTTAGGTCTCTTTTATATCTTTCCCCTCTTACCCTAAACCTAAGCCCTCTAGTTCTGGACTCCCCGATCCCAGGGAAAAGACTTTGTCTATTTACCCTATCCATGCCCCTCATAATTTTGTAAACTTCTATAAGGTTACCCCTCAGCCTTCAATGCTCCAGGGAAAAGAATCCCAGCTTGTTCAGCCTCTCCTTATAGCTCAAATCTACCAACCCTGGCAACATCCTTGTAAATTTTTTCTGAACCCTTTCAAGTTTCACAACATCTTTCAGATAGGAAGGAGACCAGAATTGCATGCAATATTCTAACAGTGGCCTAACCAATGACCTGTACAGCTGCAACATGACCTCCCACCTCCTGTACTCAATACTCTGACCAATAAAGGAAAGCGTACCAAACGCCTTCTTCACTATCTTATCTACCTGCAACTCCACTTTCAAGGAGCTATGAATTTGCACTCCAAGGTTTTTTTGTTCAGCAACACTCCCTAGGACCAATACGTTCTGCTAAGATTTGCTTTCCCAAAATACAACACCTCACATTTATCTGAATTAAACTCCATCTGCCACTTCTCAACCCATTGGCCCATCTGGTCCAGATCCCATTGCAATCTGAGGTAACCTTCTTCGCTGTCCACTACACCTCCAATTTTGGTGTCATCAGGAAACTTACTAACTATACCTCTTATACTCACATCCAAATCATTTATATAAATGACAAAAAGTAGAGGACCCAGCACTCCACTGGTCACAGGCCTCCAGTCTGAAAAACAACCATCCACCACCACCTTCTACCTTTGAGCCAGTTCTGTATCCAAATGGCTATAGATTTGCTTGATGAGTAATTACCAAATTCCATCAAGTTTACCTTCTATCATTTTGTGTGATACAATGATAATGGATTTCTTAACTGACTGTAGTAATCAGTCCATCAGTTCTCTTACGGACCCAGACACAATAGGAAGAAAACTCCACTGTGGATAGCATTGGGAAACATGGATCCAAAGTCAACTGGTCCTTTAAAACTTGCTACATTTTCCACACATCACATCTAAAATTGTTTCCTGTCTGCAACTTGTTTATGAATTATCTCAATAAGCTGTACCACAGAACATAAGTAGGCTATATTTTCACTGGCTCACAGTCTTTGAGCGATGTAATGCATTGATATTGAAAATGAGGTCCAGGTGTCAAAAGTGAAAGGGCTCTATTTCACGACAATAATTTTTTCATCTTGGTGAGCACAGAGCTGCAGAAAAGAATTGCATCCAGAAAAGCATTATGACATGGTAATAATAAATGTAGTGAACAAGTAATCACAGGGCCAATTTTAGGAAATTGCAGCCCGACTGCGTCACAAATGTAAGTGGAGCAAAGGCACTATTTCCCCCATGTCCATCAAGTGAGGCTTCTATACAGTAGCATAATTCCAGCATATCTGCACTAATGTATTTACACACTTACCAGCAGTACGAGTATCACTGGCCCCTGATAGACATAGTCCATATATTTCCCTGGTACTTTTCCAAACCAGCATCTGCAAACATCAAGATTCATATCAATTGCCACTGGCTTTGTTCCAATATAATCACTGCATTGGCAGTCTGAGTTAGTCAGATGATTTACAAGTAGCAATTTTAAAATAAAATGACACAAAGCTACAGACAATGACAAAGAATAAGGAGCATTAATCATTTCCTGCACTATAACTTATATAACTACCTTAATGTCCCCACGTACTTTAATTTACAGAAGTGGGACTTTCTGGAAGTACTTTGTCAATGCAGTGAAAACACATCCAACATAACCCCTTTGTCTTGCAATCACAATAACTGGTTACAAAATGCAGATTTTAGACTTAATTGCAGCTAAACATATGCGGAGCTCGCTAGTAACATAACTGGTCAATGCACTCCCTGTTTTAGGGCTGAGTTAGTAGGTTCCCAGTCTCTGCGGTTAGATAATGCAAGAGTCTAGATTAGAGCGGTGCTGGAAAAGCACAGCAGGTCAGGCAGCATCTGAGGAGCAGGATGCTGCCTGACCTGCTGTGCTTTTCCAGCACCACTCTAATCTAGACTCTGATCTCCAGCATCTGCCTGTTAGATAATGCAAATCAGGACAGCAGTTAGGTTACAATGGCTGACTCAAGAGCATTTAGATTGAGTCGAGTAGAAGTCAGCAAGGAATCCTGCTCATAATTCCTGTTAGAAAGCCAATGTGATTTTCAGAAGGCTTTTGAAAAACTCCCCCACAGGAGGCCGGTTAGAAAAAAAAATAAAGGTGTTGTTTGGGAGATAACATATTGGCATAGTTTAATGATTGGCTAACAGATAGAAAACTGAGAGTAAGAATAAAATGACAATTCTTGCACTGGCAGAGAGTGACTAGTTGGCTCCTGCAAGGGATTAAGTGGCTGGGCCCCAGCTGTTCACAATAGATATCAATGATATGGAGGTGGGGTCCAAAGGAATGTTCTTAAATTTGCAGATGATACAAGTTAAATGAGAACATGTGTTGTGAAGAAGTTGTGACACAGCTTCAGGAGGTTTTGGACAGTCTTAGTGAATAGGCAAGAACATAGTGGTTGGCACATAATGTGGAAAAATATGAGATTATTCACATTGATAGAAGGACAGATGTGTGAAATATTTCTTAAAAGGCAAAAGGTTGGAAAGTGTAGGTTTACAAAGCAAACTTGTTGTAAGTAACTGAGGATTAACATGCAGATGCAGCAAGTCATGAGAAGGCTAATGGAATGTTAGCCTTTATTGAAAGACGATTGGAATACAGGAAAGGTGAAGTCTTGCTTCAGTTGTACCAGAGCTTGGTTAGAGTACACCTGGAGTAATGTGGACAGTTTTGGTCTCCTTAACTCAGGGAACATTTTAATGGTATAGAAGAGATCTAATGCAGGTTCCACAGACTGGTTCCTGGGATAGTAGTACTCTCTTATGAAGAGAAATTGAACAGACTAGGCTGTGTTCTCTAGAGCTTTGAAGAATAAGAGATGATCACAGCGAAGCTTATACAATACTTAAAGGGGTAGACAAGCTAGATGCAGGCAAAATATTTCCACTGGTTAGAGAGTCTACAACTACGTGGTACACAATTTAAAAATAAGGAGAACGTCATTAGGTCTAAGATAGGGAGAATTTATTTTTGCTCAGAGGGTTATGAACATTTGGAATTCTCTACCACAGAAGGCTGTGGAAAATGTAAGAAGTGTTTGATTATGTTTAAGGCAGAGATAGATAGATTTCTGAATACTAGTGACGTACAGGGTTATAGGGATGGGGTGAGTATAGGCATTTAAGTGCAGTTATGTGCAATCAGCAATCATATTAATTGATGGGATAGGCTTGAGGGGCTGAATGGCATACTTCTAGTCCTATGTTCCTATGTGTGCATAGTGGGGAGAGATTAGGAACAGGAATTGTAATGATGAATACCATTGTCATTTAAACCGAGATTATTGTCTAGATTCACACTCAAAGATTCAGAGATTGGCTGTGACACTAGAATGAGAGGTGCCAATTGCAAGGAAATTGTAAAAGAGAGAGGAAAGCTATTACTTCAAGATTATACAGTTAGCAAATGAACAGTTGCATTTAAGGAAATGGCTGTGTTGCAGAGAATGAGCCAGTTGTTTTATCTTGTAGATATTAAAATGCCAATATTCAAAGGCAGGAATAATTTATACTGTGTGAGAAAACATTGATGATTAGTTGACAAGTTGTCTCTGTTTGGCAGAGACATTGCCAAGGAAAATAAACTAGGGAATGACTGAACCAAATTGGTTTAATTATAGCATCTGGAACTATTTCCTTCTCCTGCAGAGGACATGTCCCTGCTGCTTATACATAAAAGATAAAAATCAAAGTCAGTATAGTCCTACTCTTTCATTAGAGAGATAACTGATGGTGGCTTAATGTGAGGGTCACCATGCCTCAGGCAAGGGGCAAGTTTGAGAAGGAGGAGCCTTCACGGTAACCTCAATCAGTTGGGAAATTGAACCCACACCTTTGGTATCACTGTCCTCTGTATTGCAAACCAACTGTCCAGCCAATTAAGCTAACTAACCCTCTGCCTGAATATATTCAGCTTTCAGCAAGTGTAAATGAGCCAAATTGCAAACCCAACAGATCATTTTAATTTGGTTCCTCATGTAATTCTTAGCACACTCAGCACTGACCAATGCCAATCACTTCTGACATCAGGCATTACGTTGCTAGTTCTGTACATCAGTATTCTTCCTATTACAAACTGTTGAAAAGACATAAGTGGAACAGTTCAATAACTGGCAGATCCTATCAAACACCTTGTCCATTCTGAAATGTGAAGGTGTATATGTGCAAATTTAAGTACAACTATATATGTAGTGCAGGCTCGAAGGGCAGAATGGTCTACTCCTGCATCTATTGTCTATTGTAAGTAAATATGAGTGCCCATGTATGCCCCGGGTCAGTTTCCTGTTCAAAGAGAAATCATCTCGTTAAAAGGCAAACAGTAAGAAAATGAAAGAATATGTGGGTAGCAGTGAAGCTGGAATTTCAACAGTTTAGCTGTTTTCAAAAGGACAAAGGCACATTTTGCAAACAACACTGACATCAACTGCCATGTTAGCAGAGGCAGCACTAAATTATAAGATCATGAAGAACTTAAGGTTTGATGATCTCAGTCAACGTGTACAGCTGTATGACACTCAAGACACCAACCAGATCAACATGATGCTGTTCTTTGTGGGAGGAAGATTTTATGCACCAGCACAGATTTTCATTCTTCATTGTCTTCAGAATGCGATGAGACTAAATAATTTCAGTGTGAACAGCCAGTACCAGACTGTGCAAGCTTGATTACATCCTAAGAGAAAAGCTTTCTACATAACAGATGGGATTTTCCACCTCAGTGCTCTTTGTATATGGTGGGAGTTCATGTCAGGGAAATGGATAGCGTCAACTCAATGATTTCCTCGTTATTGATTTTAATGGTCAGAATACTTACACACAGTGGGAAGCATCTTGTACATCTGAACACTCACCAATCAATATGCTTTAAATACTGACACTCAGAAACATCCTGTTGTTAAGAACACACATCAAGAACATCCCATAAAGACTGACAATTAACAAGGAACGTCCTGCAAATTCTGGCACTCCATCAGGAAGATCTTCAAAATTCTGGCAGTCACTGAGGGCCACCCTTTAAACACGGACATTTACTCAGGAACATCCTTAAACTACTGACACTCAGTCAGGAACATCCTGTAAATACTGACATTCACTCAGTAACTTCCTATAAACACTGCCATTCAGTCAGGAATATCCTGTAAATACTGACACTCAAACAAGGAATGACGTGTAAATACTGACATGTATTATACTGACCACAATAAGGGAATCTAAGACCTGTGTCCTCACTAACCCCACAGACTTATCACTACCTTCAGAGCAAAACATGCAGCAGCAATTAAAAAAAAAACCTCGCTGTCTCACTTCGTTCTGTTTGAGAAACATTTCAAAATGTTTCTGACCCTTTGTTTCTTACTTCTGGATTTTTTTCTACATTAAAGGAATCATATCAATAGATTTATGGTTGCTATTGCTGCCTATTTCTTTGGCTGCATGGTCACTTTCCTTCAGCCGTTGAGTACTCATTTTAAGGCACTGAATGAATTACATGCATTTTATGAAAGGAAGGAAGTTTCTTTCTTTAATGCTTTTCTCACTTTAAAAGAAACTAAAAATATAAAACTCGCAAATTCAAATGACATCTTAATGCTTTACTTACTGTTCATTTTCATAATATAATTTGCCTATGGCCCAGGCGACAATGATAGGACAGGGTATACCTGTGGAAGAACAAATACTTTTGTCAGTTTTAATCAATGAATACAATTTTTAAAAAAAGACCTTGGCTATAGATTGATACTGTACGTCAATAATATGCAGAGCCCTGTGACAATCAGAAATTAAGCTGCTTTACACAAAGCTTGACATGAAAGTGTTACAGTGCTTAAGTGTGAGAAATACATAAAGTACGAATTCAACTACAAACATTTTCATGTCAGGTGGAGGGGGTATTGGTGGGTGGTGGGTGGTGTTGGTGAGTGTGTGTGAACTAATACTAGATGAGCTGCTCCGAACTGTACTTCCTAGATACCAACTTCTTCCCTCTCCCTGGCAACAGACTGCTGCTGTCTCTGCTACCTAATTCTTTGACTGTGCTTTTGATCTCTTTCCTTCAGTCATTTAGCTGTTATTTCAAGATATTGGACGTCAAGGATGTATTCCACGAAACTATGGAGTTTTCTTTCTTCTATGCCTTTCTCACCTTAATGAATGTCCCAAGTACAGTGGAGAATATAAAACTCACATATTCACTTGATACCTTAACATTATGCATTTTTATAATATAATTCATCCAGGCTACCTTGACAGGACAGAACATACTGGTGGAAGAACCACAAGACAGTTTGGTGTTGCTAAGTTGGAAAGTGGGCAAGTTATGTGGAAGGAAACCTTCTTCAGAAAACCCACCAGATCTTCTGGCAGTCAGGCAATACCAAGTTCCACCCAGCAGAGTTTGCCATCACCATGGTGGAGGCTGTGATTGCTGCTTGGATACTATTGCTTCAACCCTACTCCCAATTCACAGGTGGTGGATCAGAGGCAAGAACGATGTATGTTGTTTGGAATTGGGGAGTGAGGGCAGGAAACCCCACTCCCTAAGGTAGAGCTCCTTGGTTGAGGAGAAATAGCACTGGTTGAGGATCTGCACCTCTCCCTTTTTAAGTCATTCATAGGATGTGGGCATCACTGACTGGGCCAACAATTATTAATTATTCCCAATCACCCAGAGAGTTGGTGAGATTTAACCACATTGTTGCGATTTTGTAGTCACATGTAGGCAAGACCAGGTAAGGATTAGTGAAACATAGTGAACCAAATGAGTTTTTCCAATAATCAACAATTTGATGTTCATCATTAGATTCTTAAGTCCAGACTTGTTATTGATATCAAATTCCACCATCTGTCATGGTAGGATTCAAACCCAGGTTCTCAGGACATTATTTAGGCCTTGGATGAATAGTCTAGAGATAACACCATTTGGTCATCACCTTCCCTTATTGCTCCCCGCAAACTGACAGGCCACTGGGCTGGTATCATTTGGGTAGCCAGCTCTCTCTTGTCCCAGTTGGAGCTGAAGTAATTGCTGCCATTTGGAATGAGGCCCTTAAGTTGTTGTTCACTGACCTCTAAAGGGCCTTAGTAGGTCAACGGGTGGGGAAGTTGAAACTTTATTGCTGGAACCGCACAGCAGGTCAGGCAGCATCCAGGGAACAGGAGATTCGACGTTTCGGGCACAGGCCCTTCTTCAGGAATGAGCAGAGAGTGTTCAGCAGGAGTGTTCCTGCTGAACACTCTCTGCTCATTCCTGAAGAAGGGCCTGTGCCCGAAACGTCGAATCTCCTGTTCCCTGGATGCTGCCTGACCTGCTGTGCTGTTCCAGCAATAAAGTTTCAACTTTGATCTCCAGCATCTGCAGACCTCACTTTCTCCAACGGGTGGGGAAGATCAACCAATGGCCTTCCTTCCCAGAACTTCATTTCTCATATCGTGGCTCCAGGACAGATGTCTCCCCAGTACCAACTGCCCACTTCTCAGGTTGAGAAAACTCGGCAATTAGTCTAACACTCGATCTTGTGATCAGCGTCCAACCATGTATTGGTACCTTCTTCAAAACTACCATTTTCCACCTCTGTAACATTGTCCTGGACATTCTGATAGGCAGATAGTCGTTGGATCAGACTGGAATTGATTGTTAGGATCCTGTGGAATCCTGGATGCAGCTGACTCCATGGAAAATTGAAGATTCTGATTGGAAATTGCCCTGTGTCCAGAATGCTCTGAAATAATCCACTCATATCAGAGAATTCAGAGGCTTCAATTTCCATTAAATTAGTAGTTTCCCAGGAAATGTTAGACATTCAAAAATCGGTGTAACTGTCACAACCCTCCATAATATTTGTGCTTTTCTAACCTGGCCTTTCCAATTACAAGGACTGCAGCAGTTCAAGAAGGTTGCTCTCTATCACATTCCCCTGGGTGATGAAAGTTGAACAATAAGCACTGGCATAGTCAATGATACCCACATCCCATGAGCTTTTTAATAATTTAAAAAAAAATAAGTTGCACCAGTCGAAGTGACCAGCTCTTTAACAAGGCTCCTGGCTATGAAATCCCCTTCTTAAAACTCTTCACTTCTCTATTTCACTTCTCTCCTTTAAGATATATCTTTAGAAACTACTTCTTTGACCAGGGGTTTTGATTATCTGACCCAACCTCTTCATACTGCCTTGATTGCATGCTTTGTTTCGTAATGTTCCTGCAAAGTTCTATTATTACAGTGTTAAAGCTGTTGGTGACTTAGCTGTTTTTCAGTGATGGTTACTTTAACAAAAAGACAAAAAGCTCCTCACTTACACCATCCAATGAACAGGAATATCCATTTGCGCAGTTTGTCTGTAGAGTAGGTCATCACTATAGCTGTGTGGAGATAGCACCCTTCGACAAACATCCAGAAGAAATTAGTCACCACAAAGTAGTTGAAGATAGTTGTGATAAGACGGCACCAGGGCTGAAAAAGAAGATGAACTCTGCAGTTAAATGTGTTATGTTTACATTTAAAAAAGACTATTGATGGCAGGTATATGTTGCAAGGGTTTACTTTCATCAAGGAAGCTCACTTAGCTGAACTGAGAATTGAAGAGTCAGGATAGAGGTTGGCATACTCAATTTGCTGATCTCCCAGCAATCCTGAAAGTTGAGTATTTAACTTCTCATCGTGCTCCAACCTGTACTCTTGTCATAAGAGGTGCATCTAGTACTAGTCACCACTGAGGCATTCTATAAGATGTATCCCTTTCACTTTCTCTCCACCCCTATTCCAAGCCTGGACATATTCTTGAGTCTGCTGCTGAAAGCTTTAGGACACCTTCTCAACCTTTAGCTAGTCACCAGCTAGCTCGATGGAGTGTCCATTGACTATGGTGGTGGGGTGGTGGGGATTGAGGGGCGTTCAGCCTAGACATTAGCTGGCCATTCTACCGTAGGTATTATTATGGCTGAACCCACACTACAAAACTAAGGATTGAGCCTGAGATCTCCTGGCCTACACGAATTATGCTTCACTAGGTGGTTCAATTATCTATTAAACTGTAAGAGAAGTTTTGGAATTTATTCCAAGGCATTCTACAGGGATATTTTTAGAAAAGGAAGGATGCTCTTTGGGAGTGGTCCAGGGACACTTTTGTAGGCAAGGTGCACTTTGAGAGCAGCAAGATGCCCTTTGGAAGATGCAAGGTGCCATTTGGAAGAGGTCAAGGGGCCTCCTTGTATTGTTAAAAGTAGACATTTTTGTAGGTAAAAGATAAATAACCTAATTGGAACTGTTGAGTTCATTAGAACTGTCACTGTCAATGGAACTGTAAAGCTATCTAAATCTTCTGCCTTATTACGAAAACAGGCAAATGTGATATGGTCAATTAAATTCCAAGCAGTTTTTGAGAAGCTGAGGACAATTCTAATAAGTATTGGTCACCCCTGAGTTCACATTTGCAAATAATGCTAATAACTTGGTAAATACAGCCTTATTGCAAAGTGATGAATCGTGAAAAGAGAAGTCACTTTCCTAAGAAATTAAACTTGCGTAAGAAATCAGAGAAGCAACAGAACGGGAAACTTGGGATTATTATTAGCTTTCAATAGTTTGACGTCTATATCCATCATGTTTACCAAGAAACACTAACATATACTGATCATAATCTGCTGGCTTTTACGGCAAAACCAGGACTCAATTTGTAAGATATTCTCTGGAACTTATCGATTCAACTATTCTTTACTTTTTTTCTTCCACCAAAGCTTTTTTTTTTCTGACTTAAATCTACTTATCTTCTGTGGAGAGATTGAGCCAGCACAGGGACAGTGAGAGGGTCAAGTGAGAGACCGAGCCCAGCATGGTTAAGCATTTAAGAAGGACTGCAATGTTGAACTTTTAACTAAATTTCTTTATTTTTCTATTCAGATTTTGTACCCAAGTACCTTTGTAATTAAGATGGTGCCAGGAATGGCAACATTTCACACTTTTCACTGCACATCTGTACCCATGTACTTGAGTACATGTCACAATAAATTATAATTCAATGCAAAATTTTTCCATGTTACTGGAAAAGGTAATGTAATAGCTGACTAGTTATTAAAATTAATTTTGCACTGAAATAGTTTAACAATTGGGTGGTAAATAACAAGAAACTGCTTAAATACTGTAGAAGGATTGGATGAGAGTGAACAACTATATATTTGTGTGGTATTGTATGTGTCATGTGAAATTGGTGATGAAACACATCTTAAAAGGGTGTTTCATTTTTGTTAAGGGTGGAGGCATGTAAGGGACTATGCTTTCTTTTTTGGATTACAAACTGAAGTGGAAGTTGAGCTGCTGCAATTGGAAAAACAGGAAAATGTTGCTACTTGAAAATCAAGTGTTGCATATTGTTATGCTGTGGAATATAATGTTACTTTTTGTTAGCAAAAAATATCTTTCCAGTGAAGCAAATTGTGTTTGGCAACACCGTTATGATTTGTTAAGCTGTAAAATATTTTTGTTAAAAAAAGCTATAATTGCCAGAAGCAGCAGAAAGTGAAAACATCTGCAGCCTACAAACCACATTTCTCTCCCTCTCTCTTCCTGTAAGAATTAAGACAGAAAATCCAGCGAGCTTTAAAGAAAGAACTCATTCAACATACATTCATTGTCTCAGCATGCTCCTGCCCCACTGAACTCATCTCTACCTACCTCGACACTGTCCTATCCCCCCTAGTCCAGGAACTCCCCACATACGTTCGAGACACCACCCACACCCTCCACCTCCTCCAAGACTTCAGTTTCCCCGGCCCCCAATGCCTCATCTTCACCTTGGATATCCAATCCCTTTACACCTCCTTCCGCCATGACCAGGCCCTCCAAGCCCTCC
>NC_057713.1:32034437-32082677 GCF_004010195.1 Chiloscyllium plagiosum | reverse complement strand
GGACAGTGCTGAGCTGGAAGTTTAGAACTAGGATGAGGTGGGGGCACCGAGTTCTAAACTTCCAGCTCAGCACTTTCCCCATGACTTGTCCGACCTGCCTATCTCCTTTTCCACCTATCCACTCCACCCTCTCCTCCCTGACCTATCACCTTCATCCCCTCCCCCACTCACCCATTGTACTCTATGCTACTTTCTCCCCATCCCCACCCTCCTCTAGCTTATCTCTCCACGCTCCAGGTTCACTGCCTTTATTCCTGATGAAGGGCTTTTGCCCGAAACGTCGATTTCGAAGCTCCTTGGATGCTGCCCGAACTGCTGTGCTCTTCCAGCACCACTAATCCAGATACAAAAACAAAGTTTACCTGATAAACTATTGAATCAAAACAGTCAGCATTACCATATAGACAACAACACCTCACCTTTGCAAACATTATAAAGAACTGTTAGAGAAAAGTGGCTTTCCACATTATGGTCTGAACGTTTGATCCTGGGAATTTGGTTGTTTGTATCTTGTTCATTATGTCCTTTGGGGAAGGAAATCTGCCACCCTTACATGATCTGTCCTATATATGACTCTAGACCCACAGCAGTGTGATTGACTCTTAACTACCCTCTAGACAAACAGGGGTGGGCAACAAATCCCGGTCGAGCCAACAACTCTCATCCCATTTAGGAATAAAAAAAAGTTATTTTCTCACATAGAGTCATAGAGATGTACAGCACGGAAACAGACCCTTCGGTCCAACTCGTCCATGCCGACCAGATATCCCAACCCAATCTAGTCTCACCTACCAGCACCTGGCCCCATATCCCTCCAAACCCTTCCTATTCATATACCCATCCAAATGCGTTTTAAATGTTGCAATTGTACCAGCCTCCACCTCTTCTTCTGGCAGCTCATTCCATACACGTACCACCTTCTATGTGAAAAAGTTGCCCCTTAAGTCTCTTTTATACCTTTTCCCTCTCACCCTAAACCTATGCCCTCTAGTTCTGGACTCCCTGACCCCAGGGAAAAGACTTTGTCTATGATCCTATCCATGCTTCTCATAATTTTATAAACCTCTATAAGGTCACCCCTCAGCCTTCGATGCTCCAGGGAAAACTGCCCCAGCCTATTCAGCCTCTCCCTATAGCTCAAATCCTTCAACCTAGCAACATCCTTGTAAATCTTTTCTGAACCCTTTCAAGTTTCACAACATCTTTCCGATAGGAAGAAGATCAGAATTACATGCAGTATTCCAACAGTGGCCTAACCAATGACCTGTACAGCTGCAACATGACCTCCCAACTCCTGTACTCAATACTCTGACAAATAAAGGAAACGCCTTCTTCACTATCCTATCTACCTGCGACTTCACTTTCAAGGGGCTATGAACCTGCACTCAGGTCTCTTTGTTCAGCAACACTCCCTAGGACCTTACCATTAAATGTATAAGCCCTGCTAAGGTTTGTTTTCCCAAAATGCAGCCACCTTTGAGCCAGTTCTGTATCCAAATGGCTAGTTCTCCCTGTATTCCATGAGATCTAACCTTGCTCACCAGTCTCCCATGGGGAACCTTGTCGAACACCTTACTGAAGTCCATATAGATCGCATCGACCACGCTGTATATGTTTTGTTGTAATGCTGTATATGTTAAATCATTGTGTTTTATTGGTCTCAATTGTGACTGAGAGGGTGTGTTCATGAAATTTGAAGGGGTGTAGTGTAAGTTGTATAAATTAGAAATCCTTTCTTTCACTTCTCTTGTTAAAGTGACTGACAATAAATAGCATCATTTCTATTATTTCTGAAAGAACGTGATGTGGTTTGTTTTTGTCCTGAGTAGCAGCCAGTCTGGTAAATTGGTCATTTTGGTCATCTTATCTTTTTTTTTGTATATTTTAGGATGACCTATGGAGCAGTGGAACATGATTCTCAGCACACAGATCCCACTTAAGTCATGACACTACCTCAATGAAACACTGTGTCACACCTACTGCTGACTCCCTCTGCATTCAGTGAATTCAGAACAGAATAATGATGGAACGTACATGTGTCTTCTGGTTGGCCAAGTCCAGTCTCACATTAGTCAGGCACTCACAAACATGAGCCAATGACTGCCTGAATTTTACTGTGATAGTCTACCTCATTGTTCTCGTGTATCTGGTGGTCGATCATTTGCAACAGGAACCACATGATATTCCTCAGTATGAACGTGGTTATCAAGTTCCAATGAATAATATTCCGAAGGCATCTGATGCTTCTATCAAAGACAACATAAAGAAAGACACAATTAAAATTGTGCTATGTTTTATCAAACACAGGGTATAGAGATGAGGCACATTTATTGAAATGCACAGTTTATGACTGCTCACTAGGCAGTTAAACACTTTATAAAGAGAGTTAAACATAATGGATACAGTAAGAATCTGCAGCAGTGAACCTGAGCTTTCACAAAGTGGCAGGCTTATTGGGTTCAAATGCTTTTCCCTACTTTTTAAATCTGGTCTCAATGAGTATTCCCAAATGAGGATTCTCAAAGATCCATCCCACCTTGGCAATGTTTTTCTTCAACCTCTACCATAGGGGAGAAGGTACAGAAGCCTGAACACATGCACCAGCCAGTTTCAAAACAGTTTCTACCTTACTGTTGTTAGAATACTGAATGGAATAACAAACTCTTAACATTCGCCTGTATCTGTGGTTTTGTTTTTGCCGCTGTTTACCTATTATTTACTTATCTATACTACTTAACTCTGTATTGCTCACAAGACAAAGCTTTTCACTGTGCCTTGGTACACGTGACAATAAATTCAATTCAATTCAATGAGTCAATCAGATGTTTATTTGGCAGAAAAGTGATCATCCCCTTTTAGCAAATGCGAAAGACTGACAGCTTTAAAATCAGCTGCTGGGAGACAGGGTGTTCTTAAATGAAATAGTTTCTGGCTGTTCACTGCTGAGCTCCAGATCTGAGTTTGGCTCATATTGACAGGTCTCCTCTCTCTGGTTGTGTATGGGAGGATGCTTGGACGGGGCTTGGTGCATGTGATATCAGTCAGGGGTTTGACAGCACACAGTACATGACAGTGTGACTGAAAACAACAGGTTAGCACTCTGCAGCTGCCTCCTTTTTGGTATTTTTAACTAACCTGCTTGGACATGCTATGACACACTCTAGAGCAGGTGGGACTAGAACCCAGGACTTCTTGCCCAGATGTAGGTGCACCACAACTATATCGCAAGAGCCCAATGACCTCGTTTATCAATACAAACAACTGATTAAAGCTGCGAACAGAAGTTGTTCACATTTAACAGCTGCAAAGGTAACAAAGAGCTCCAGCAGATTCAATCAGTTCCTACAATGTCTTACAGTGACTTGTGTCTCTGTGTTTACATTTTAATGATGTAAAATGAGACAGGTTGGTGTAACAGAAAGACAAATGACCAATAAATATGAATGAAGAGGAGGATGAAGTGATTCATTTTGTTAGAAGGAATGTGGAAAGACAATACAAGCTGAAGAGTAGAATTCTAGATTACTTACAGTGTGGAAATACTTGTGTGTGAAGGTTTGTACCTGAGCTACAAACCTTCACAAACCTTGCAATTATCTGTGGCATCTTTGAAATGGCTGTCTATGATGATGTCAAACAGGTACTATCTTGTCTTGGTTGTAGGCAGGTTTCTGGGTTATGTGAAGTGTGTGCAAGTGTTGTGGAATATAACTGCATTTTAAATTAATGGATGAGGGTCAATATGAGAGAAGAAGCCACCTTGATTAGTTTGTGAGATATAGATATTGAAAATTACATTTCTATGCCCAGATGCATCATAACCATATTGTACCACCTTCGTCTCTCTCATATGAAATAATAATAGAAAATTCTGGAAATACTTATTGCATGAATAGACCTAGCTTATGACATTGCATAAGCTGTTGTTTGCTACACCATTGTCTTTGAGTATAGGAAACTACAAGGCTTGCTTGGTGCAGAGGGGCAGAAGAAAACCTATTCTTGGTCTAACTAGAAGCATCTTGTAGTAAATAAAATATTAAGACAATAAGATATAGGAGCAGAAGTAGGCCATTCCACCCACTGAAGATAGCTTTGCTATTCACTGATATCCTGGCTGATCTGATAATCTTCAACTCTGCTCCTGTCTTTTACCATAACCCTTGGTTCCCTAACTGATTGAAAATCTGTCTTAGTCTCGAATATACTTAAAAACCCAGCCTTAATAACCCTTAGTAGCAAACAGATTCACTGAAGAAATTTCTTTTCATGTCTGTCTTAAATGTGCAACCTGTTACTTTGAGATTATCCAAGGCTAGGACAAATGTTCGGCACAACATCGTGGACCGAAGGGCCTGTTCTGTGCTGTATTGTTCTATGTTCTATGTTCAAGGCTGTCCCTCAAGGGAAACAAGCTTTCTGCATCTATCCCATCAAGTCCTTAAGAATCTCCTAAGTTTCAATAAGATTGCTTCCATTCCTCAAAACTCCAATGAGTACAGATCCATTTACTCAACTTCTCCTCATAAGACAATCTGTCCAGCGTATAGTTTATTGCATCTTAGCAACTAGTTACAGGTTGCTTTGATATGAAGAGGGCCAGATGTTAGCTCTCACTCTTCTGGGATCATACTTTGTTCACATGCCAGCAACAAAGTTAGTCATACTCCACAATCCTTCCACAGTCAATACTCAGCAGGTCTGACAGATTGTTTTGTGTCGATACTATGGCTTTAAGAGATGTATTTTGTGATGGATTTTAGTTTTTGAAGATAGATTTTAAGACAGATTGATGAGCTGTCTATTTGAAACCAATGAAGTAGACAGCTTGAAAATCTTGGTTTTATTTTTAAGTTGGACTAATAGAAGCAGCCTGAATGGGTAGGGTCAGGCTCCCACAGAACCAGGAGTTTAGTTTTAAGTTTTTAGTAGAAGTTGCTGCTGGATCTTGAGGATTGATTTGGAAGCTGTTTTCCCTCTTTCTCTTACAGCAAAAAGCTGGGGTTCTCTTCCTGCTGTTAGAATTGAATGTGGGACACTCTATTTTACTGAATTTGCCTTTGCCAAGGGTGTGTTTATAGGGTGCTGCTACATTGGAACAGATACTGTTTAGTAGTTAAATAAATTGTTCTGTAAAGTTTTCCAACAGAGTTAAATAATTCCAAGTTCTTCTTTCATGTGCTTTATTTTAATAATGAATAAAGAGTTTTTTGCTTCAAGACTTGTAGTTTGACTGATCGGATTGCATCCAGAATGCCATGCCTGGCACTTACCTTTAAAAAATCAGAAAAAAGTTAGGGTCTAGGCTATTTTCTCCATTTTTTGAGGGAATTTGGTTTAGTCCACAATGTTTTGGAGAGTTTGGGAAATGTTAGAAAAATAGGCTGGGAGGGACAAGGTTTCAAGAAGAGAAATTGAACGATTGAGAAGTTGTCTTCCAGGACTAAAGGGCATGCTGACAGGGCAAGCAAAGAATCAAAAGATGTCGCTGGAGCAGGTGCGCTGCTGTCTGAAAGCAAAGGTAACAGAAAAGGCAAAGCATGCAAAAAGCAAACCAAATGTTAGCCAAAGATTACGGGCTCAGACTAATGAATTCAATGTTGAGGACAGAAGGCTGTAAAAAATGCCCATTCAAAAAACAAGGTGCTCCCTGAGTATCTCTGTCTCTACTAAGCTGAAAATGTGTTGCTGGAAAAGCGCAGCAGGTCAGGCAGCATCCAGGGAACAGGAGAATCGACGTTTCGGGCATAAGCCCTTCTTCAGGAATTCCTGAAGAAGGGCTTATGCCCGAAACATCGATTCTCCTGTTCCCTGGATGCTGCCTGACCTGCTGCGCTTTTCCAGCAACACATTTTCAGCTCTGATCTCCAGCATCTGCAGACCTTACTTTCTCCTCAAAGATTTTATCTCTGTCTTTAGGCTGTTTTATTTATGTTGGTGTGTGAATGCAATAGACAATTGAATAAAATGGTAAAAAAGAAATCTGATCCATTCTGGGGAGAAGCTTGGTCCCCTGAAGAGGAGGATATGTGTGAACGGAATGATGAATGCCTGCTGTAATTCATTGAGAATGAGGCCTACAGCAGCTTGAGATGTGGTAGAAGGACGTTTGAAAATTCTGCCCAGGATATAGATGTAGAATTAATTAATTATCCCCAACAATAAGTGAGGACTCCCCGCTCATGTAAGAATGCAGAATACGAGGACAATTAGATATTTTCTGCTCAATTTGATTTAAAAATCTAGCAGACAATTTTCACAACAGTGTTGTAGGAGTATGGAAATGCACCACCTGAGATGACTACTGTTGCAGAGTCAATTGAGTTGCCTCAAGAAAAGTTTAACAGTTGGAAAATATTAAAAGGCACAAGGAAAGCAAAGAATACTGGGATGAGTTGTGTGCAGTTAACACAATAGAGGGCAAGCTGGAAGAAATGGATTAGTCGTTGTCGATAGTGAGTTGCTGGAAAAGCACAGCAGGTCAGGCAGCATCCGAGGAGCAGGAGAATCGATGTTTCAGGCATAAGCCCTTCATCAGGATCGCCAGCATCTGCAGTCCTCACTTTCTCTTCCAGGATGAAATGAATTAACCTATTCCTGTCATATTGTTCACTGAGGTAAAGTTCGATGGCCAATTATGACCATATTATCACATCTTAACGTTGGTGATTTAACAAATTAATGTCAGATTCACAGTGAAGATAACATACCTCAGACAAAGGAAAAGGATAAATGCGACTATGAGGGCTCCAACCGAGATGCAGTGACCCAGATAGTTGATGATCAGTGCAATCTTGTAGTGGAGTTGATATTTCCTCTGAAATAAAATGTAAACAAAAATACTGAAGATATTTTAGATAAATCTCTTGATATTGTTGCTTAATAATAATCAGACGGTGATTTTACATCATGGTCGGTGTGAGGGTCGTGGCATACTGTGCCCCAGGGCAATTTAGAAACTAGGAACTTACCTAAATATTCAGGCTCTGACTTTGCCCTGAACCCAGCAGGAATCAACTGTCCAATGCTGGCAGAGGAGCTGTCATTACAGATCCACATGAGCAGACATGTAGAGGTTGTGGGCTGATCATGATTGAGGGAAAGGAAGGATATCTTAGAAGTCTCATGGTTTCATGTGAGAAAGTTTAAAACTAGAGGGCATAATCTCAAAGTAAGATTCATCCAGCTACAACAGAGATGAGGAGGATTTTTCTCTCTCAGAGGGTAATCAATCTGTGGAATTCTTTACCACAGAGGGCTGTTAAGTGCACTTAGAGCTGAGATGGGCAAATTTTTCATCAGTAAGAGAATCAAGGGTTATGGAGAAATGGCAGAAATATGGAGTTGAGGATTATCAGATCAGCCATGATTAGATTCCCTACAGAGTGGAAACAGGCCCTTCAGCCCAACAAGTCCACACCGACCCTCCGACGAATAACCCACCCAGACCCATTTCCCTCTGACTAATGTACTTAATGCTACGGGCAATTTAGCATGGCCAATTCACCTGACCTGCACATCTTTTGGATTGTGGGAGGAAACCCACGCAGACACTGGGAGAATGTGCAAACTCCACACAGACAGTCACCTGAGGCTGGAATTGAACCTGGGTCCCTGGCGCAGTGAGGCAGCAGTGCTAACCACTGAGCCACCGTGCCACCTGATCTCAGTGAATGATGAAACAGACTCGATGGGTGAGTGACCTACTTCTGCTCCTGTGTCTGATGGGTTTATGGTTGTGTTTATCACGGATCCTCGTTGGTTTCAGAGGAAAGCTCCTCTGCTTCCTTATCCAGAAGGAAACCGAGACATTTTTTTTCTAAGCTTATATTGCTTGGACCACCTGAATGGGAGCCATCCCTATAAATCAGGCCAATTGCCATTTAGGAAATCAGTTATGGCCAAAGCACAAACTTGGTGGAAACTTCACAGTATGTAGGGAAAGCTGAACTGTCCAAATCTCCACTCCTTTACTTGTGTGACTTGCTTCTATTATGACATTAAAAGGTTAGATGAAGAAACAACTAAACCAAGTCCATTGGGAGAAGTTACAAAACACTTCAATAAACATTTCAAGCTATGCAAGAATAGCATGTAGAAAAAATACCTATTTGAAATCAAAAAGCTCAGAATATCCAAAGGTTGATGTGAAATATAACAGCAAAAGTACAATAGAGGAAATCTACAAATTCTGCCAAAAAGAAGAAGGGGTTCTTTAAGGTAAATACTTTAAAAATACAGAAGTATATTGAGAAAGGTACCATCAATATGATCAGCACTACATGAAGTGAAGCAAATATTGTTAGTCAACATTAAGCGAAGATAACCATCTACAAGAGGATGTGATGGCTTTGTGGTTTTGTTGCTGAATTAATAAGCTATAGCTCCAGATAATGAGTTTGGGACCTGTATTCACATCCCATCATGGCTAATGATGTAATTTTAATTTGATTAAAAGTCTGGAATTGAATGTTGAATGATGAACAAAAAACCATAAAAGCAAATTACTGCGGATGCTGGAATCTGAAACCAAAAGAGAAAATGCTGGAAAATCTCAGCAGGTCTGGCAGCATCTGTAAGGAGAGAAAAGAGCTGATGTTTCAAGCCTAACTGACCCTTTGACAAAGCTGTCTTGAAAAGAGGGAAATCTGCTATCTTTACATATTCTGACTTCATGTGACTTCTGACCCACAACAATGTGGTTGACTCTATACTAATCTCTGAAATTGCCTAGCATGCCTCCCAGTTTTATTAACAGTAAGGAAGTCTCAAAATGGATGAAACTTTACAGATCACCTGATCAAGGCACCGGTCATGATAATGGCAAATGCAACCCTGTTGACCCGAAAAATATACTCATGACTAACATCTGTAGGTTAGTGCCAAAACTGTCTCATAGACTAGTTGAGCAGTAGCCTGATTCAGTTACACTCCAGCAATCCAGGAAATTACAGGCCAGTCAGTCTAACTTCAGTAACAGGGAAACTGTTGGAAGCAATTCTGAGGGAAATAATGAATCTGCCCTTGGCAGTGGCAGGAATTAATCAAAAAAAGTCAGCATGGTCTTTTAAGGGGAAGTCCTGTCAGACCAGCTCAAGTGTATAGGTAATTCATTTGATATTGTCTATTTTGATTTTTGGCAAGCATTTAATAAAGTCCTGCATGGATGGACCAAGGAAATCTAGTTAATTGGATTCAGAATTGGCTCAGTGTCAGGAAGCGAAGGGGACGATTGAGAGGTGCTTGTGTGACTAGAAGCCTGTATCTGGTGAGGTTACACAGGGATCAGTGTTGGGCCCTTGCTGTTTGTGGTATGGAGAAATGGTTTAAACTTGACAGTAGGAGCATTGACCAGTAGGTTTGCAGATGATATGAAAATTGATGCAATGGTAAATAGTGAGAAGGTTAGCCTTAGATTACAGGAGGATACAAATGGGCTGGTCAGATGGCCTGATCCAGGGCAAGTGAAATCCAATCTGGATAAGTATGGGGTGATGCACTTGGGCAGGACAAACAAGGTAAGGGAACACCTAACGAACAGTAAGACCCTGGAAAGCGCCAAGGATTAGAGGGACCTCGGTGTGCATGTCCAATGGTCTCTTAAGATAACAGGACAGGGAGAGAAAGTGACTATACAGGATACCTTCATTTATTAACCAAGGCAAAGAGTTTGATTACATTAGATTCCCTGCAGTGTGGAAACAGGCCCTTCAGCCCAACAAGTCCACACCGACCCTCTGAAGATTAACCCACCCAAACTCACTTCCCCCTGACTAATGTACCTAACATCATGGGCAATGTAGCATGGCCAATTCAGCAGGCCAGCATATCTTTTGGAATGTGGGAGGAAACCGGAATACCCAGAGGAATGTGGGAGGAAACCCACGCAGACACGGGGAGAATGTGCAAACTCTACACAGACATTAAAGTGTGGTGAGTTAATGCTGAAACTGTATAAACATTGGTTAGGCCACAGCAAGAAATCTATGTGCACTTCTGAAACTGATATTATTGGAGGGATGTGATAGCACTGGATAGGTTGTAGAGGACATTTACCAGAAGGTAGCCTGGGTTGGAGAGGTTTAATTGTGAAAAGACATTGGGTAGACTGGGGTTGTTTCTTTGGAGCAGAAAAGACAGGGGGCGCGGAAGGGGTGGCGTGATTGGTGTCTGAGGGGCATACAAAGGATGGAACTTTCCCATTATTGGAAGGATAAATGGCCTGGGCATAGATTTAAGGTGAGTGGCAAAAGGTTTACTGGGCATGTAAGGAAACATTTTTTCACCCAGAGGGCGGTGGGAATCTGGGACGCAGTGCCCGTAAGGGAATTAGAGGGAGAAACACTCATAACATTAATCATGTACTTAGATGTCCTATTGCAAGGGGTACAAAGCTGTGGGCCAAATATTGGAAAATAGGATTAGAATAGTTAGATAGTAGTTTTTGACCAGTGCAGACGCAGTGGGTGAAAGGGCCTTTTTCTCTGCTGCAGATCTCTATGGCTCTACAACTTATAGAATTATACATGACAGACCTAATGTCCCAGACTCCATCACCATCCTTGCATTTGCCCTGTCCCACCAGCAGGATAGATGGAGAAGAGGTGGCATCACAGTTGTATTTTCTAATGAACCTGTTCAGGGATACTACTATATACCTCTGGAGCAGGTGGGACTTGGACCCAGGCTTCCTGTCTCAAAGGTTCTGAACCACAAGAGGAAGTTACACTGGGAGTCCTCAGCATTGACTTCAGACCCCATGATGTCTCATGGCACCAAGTCAAACATGGACAAGGAAAGCTCTTTCTAATTATCGACTACCATCCTCCCTCGGCTGATGACTCTGCTCCTCCATGTTGAATAGAGTGGTGAGAGAACAAAACGTACCCTGGGTGACCTGGCAGCACCACTACTGATCAAGCTGATCAAGTCCTAAAGGATGTAGCTGGGAGAACAAGTCTGCAACAGGTGGTGAGGGAAAATACAAGCGAGAAAAACAGACTTGACCTTATCCTCACCAATCTGTCTGTCACAGATACATAGTAGGCCCAGAGCCTGGTCTCTTGGCAATGACGGTGTTTGGAGCTGGAACTCCTGGCCGCGGTAGGTCCAAAGCCTGGACTCCTGGCTGCAGTAGGCCTGGAGCCTGGACTCTTGGCGGTAGCGCGGGGCATTGGCTGTGATGACTCTTGACAGTGTCGGTGAGGTGGTGGCAGCACTGGAGCTTGGGGCATTATCGTTATTGTTGCTGTACCCAGAGTCAGGACTACTTGAGGCCTGGAACATCTAGCAGAGACCTTGCAGAAGCTCTAGCACCATGCTTGAGACCCAATGTGAGCAGAAGCTGAACTCTATTTAAGTAATGCCTTTTTATTCTTTTTGTAACTCAAAATAGCATCGGATTGTGACGACAAAACAATTTTTACTGTATCGTCCAAAATATACGTGACAATTAAAAATCACTCATTCATTCATTCACCTTCATCAATGACCTTCCCTCCATCAGAAGGTCAGAAATGGAGATGTTCACTATTGACTGCACAATGTCCAGAACAACTTATGACTCCTCAGATAATGAAACTGTTTATGTCCAAATACAACTAGACCTGGACAATATCCAGACTTGGACTGCAAAATGGCAAGTAACATTTGTGTCACACAAATGAAAGGCAAGGACGATCTCCCATAACAGAGAATCTAACCATTACCACTTGAAATTCAATAGCATTATCATCACTGAACCCCCTAATAACAACATCGCATTCAAGGGCAGTTCAGAGAGTAAGAATCCTGCAGTTACTAACCCACTTCCTGAATCTCCAGGGCCTGTCTAAAGGTATAATTTAGGAATTTGATGGAATATTTATTGGGCTACTTGCCTAAATGGGTACAGCTCCAACAAAACTCATGAAGTATGACACCGTCCAAGACAAGGCAGCTGACTTCATTGATACAACAAAGACAAATATCCACTCCCTCCACCACCAATGCTCAATAGCAGCAAGCGTGTACCATCTATAAGATGAACTACAGAAATTCACCGACTCTCCTTCAATCATGCCTTCCAAACACATGACCACTTCTACCTGGAAAGACAAGGGCAGTGGATATATGGACGCACCACCACCTGCAAATTCCCCTCCAAGGCAGTCACTATTCTGACTTGGAAATACATAACTGTTCCTTTAGTGTAGTTGACCTCTGTCAAAATCCTGGATTTCACTCCCTAATGTCATTGTGGGTCAACCGACAGCTTACCATGGACTGCAGCTGTTCAAGAAGGCAGCTCGCCACCATTTTCTCAAGGGCAACTAGGGCTGGGTAATAAATGGCTTCTGTGTCCCAGAGTAAATTGAAAGAAGAGAGGGCCTCTCTCTGGAGTGCTACAGACTCAGGTGCCACTTTGATATGATTTAATACCATGATCAGAGATCCTTATGGAGAAATCCAGTAGATATTATTTGAGTATAGGGAGAATTCTTTTTGCTATATTGTATCCAGAGGAGGAAAACAGAACAAGAAAAAGCCAATAAGAGCTGAGACCAAAGGGTAAGTCACAATATTATTTCAGAAGCTAGTTGGAAAAGATACATAAAGGCTTGAAACTTAAGGTGGTAATTATTTAGAATAATTACTTCCTCTAGATCCAAAGTGGAGACATAAGCCTTTGATTCTGTGACTTAACGGCAAACTATGAGTCTGTGTTCTTTACAGACTGGTCAAGGAAAATTCAAAGTCGAGAGCTATCTTCAGATTTTGACTTTCAAGTGTCACTGTTTCTTACAATCAATACTAAATACTGCTGTACATTATAATTATAGGTATACAAGCTCTGACTAATAGTTACAAGAGCTAAGGAATAATTTATCTTGTGCTCGCAATGTCTTTCAAGCAGTGTGACCAGATGGGCCAATGGGCTGAGAAGTGGCAGATGGAGTTTAATTCAGATAAATGTGAGGTGCTCCATTTTGGGAAAGCAAATCTTAGCAGGACTTATACACTTAATGGTAAGGTCCTAGGGAGTGTTGCTAAACAAAGAGACCTTGGAGTGCAGATTCATAGCTCCTTGAAAGTGGAGTCACTGGTAGATAGGATAGTGAAGAAAGTGTTTGGTATGCTTTCCTTTATTGGTCAGAGTATTGAATACAGGAGTTGGGAGGTCATGTTGTGGCTTTACAGGACATTGGTTAGGCCATCTTTGGAATATTGCGTGCAATTCTGGTTTCCTTCCTAATGGAAGGATGTTACAAAACTTGAAAAGGTTCAGAAAAGATTTACAAGAATGTTGCCAGGGTTGGAGGATTTGAGCTATCGGGAGAGGCTGAATAGGCTGGGGCTGTTTTCCCTGGAGGGTCAGAGACTGAGGGGTGACCTTGTAGAGGTTTACAAAATCATGCGGGGCATGGATAGGGTAAATAGACAAGGTTTTTTCCCTGGGGTGGGGGAGTCCAGAACTAGAGGGAAGAGGTTTAATGTGAGAGGGGAAAGATATAAAAGAGACCCAAGGGGAAACATTTTTACACAGAGGGTGGTGCATGTATGGAATGAGCTGCCAGAGGATGTGGTGGAGGCCGGTACAATTGGAACATTTAAAAGACATCTGGATGGGTATATGAATAGGAAGGGTTTGGAGGAATATGGCTGGGTACTGGCAAGTGGTACTAGATTGGGTTGGGATATCTGGTCGGCATGAATGGGTTGGACTGAAGGGTCTGTTTCCGTGCTTTTCATTTCTATGACTTGATGACTCTATGAGTACAGAGTGTTTACCAATTTTCCTTCTGGGGCTTTCTTAGATTGCCCACCCTGTGATAATTATACTCAGTGATGGGCAGCTCAGTGACTTTATCGCACAGTTGCTCCAGGGTCCTCATGAACCAAGTCAAGCACAAACACCATGTCCCCAAATAAAAAAAAATTTAGGAACAACTGAAGACTTTACTACAAATGATGTTCACACCTGAGACAGATTAATGGGCTCTACCCTGTAATGACTAATAATTATCTCGTGACTGATAATTATGATGAAATCTGTGAGGGATGAGGGAGGATATTTATGAAGCACTGAACATAGAACATTGAACAGCACAGCACAGGGAACACGCCCTTCAGCCCAACATGTCTACACTGACCAAGATGCCATCCTAAACTAATCCCATCTACCCACACATGGTACATATTCCCCTGTTCTATGCCTGTTCATGTGTCTGTCTAAATACCTTTTAAATATTGCAATTCTATACCTCCCCTGGCAGCATGTTCCAAACACCTACTACCTTCTGTGTAAAAACTTGCCTTGCACATCTCCTTTAAACTTGCCCCTTCACCATAAATCTTTGCCCCCTAGGACTTGACATATCCATGCTGGAAAAAATTCTTGCCAACTTTTATATGCAATGCCCCATTTAATGACAGCAAGCATGCCATACACATTCTTTACCACCTTATCCACTTTCTGGGAGCTATGAACTTGCACTCCAAGGCTCCTCTCCATATCAATGATCATAAGGGTCCTGTCTTTTCTCTGGCATTTAACCTCTTAAAATGTATCATGGAGTCATACAGTCACTGCTCAGTGAAGTAGTTGAGGCCTCCTCATCGAATGTATTTGAAGCTAACATAGATAATTTTTTGAACAGTAAAGGAATTAAGGGTAATGGTGAGAGGGTGGGTAAATGGAGCTGAGGTAAGAAAAGATTGGCCATGACCTTAATGAATGGCAGACCAGGCTCGATGGGCCAGATGGCCTACTCCTGCTCCTAGTTCTTATGTTCTCATGATCTCATGTAAACAGACCCTTCGATCTAACACATCCATACCAACTAAGTTTCCCAAAGTAAACTAGTCTCATTTGCCTGCATTTTGCCGTTATCCCTCTAAATCTTTTCTACACATGCACCTATCAAAATGTCTTTTACACGTTGCAACTGTCCCCGCATCTACAACTTCTACTGGCAGTTCATTCCGCATACAAATCACCCTCTGTCTGTAAGGGTTGCCCCTCAGGTCCCTTTTACATCTTTTCCCTCTAACCTTAAACCTACACCCTCTACTTTTGAACTCCTCTAACCTAGAGAAAAGATCTTTGCTATTCATCTTCTCTATGTACCTCATGATTCTATAAGGTCACCTCTCCATACCTCCTACAATTCAGAGGAAGAAGTCCCAGCAATCCATTCCTTCCTTATAACTGAAATCCTCCAGTCCTAGTAATGTCCTTATAAATGTTTTCTGCACCCTCTCCAGTTTAGTAATATCCTTTGTGTAGCAAGGCGACCAGTACTAAACACAGTACTCCAATAGTGGCCTCATCAATGTCCTGTACAGACTCAACAAGACGTCCCAACTCCTATACTCAATGGTCTAAGCAATGAAGGCAAGCATGCCAAATGCCTTCTTTACCACTCTTCCTACCTGTGACACAACTTTCAAAGAACTATGCACCTGAACCCTAGGTCTCAATGTTCGACAACACAAACCTTCAATTGTATACCGTTAACTGTACAAGTCCTGCACCTGTTTGTTTTACCAAAATGTAACATATCGAATTTACCCAAATTAAAATCCATCTGCTACTTCTCAGCCCATTAGCCCAATTGATCAAGCACCCTTTGTAACCTTGAATAACCTTCTTCACTGTCCACTTTAGCACCAATTTAGGTGTCATCTGCAAACTTATTAACCATGCTTAGAGTTATATACAGCACGGAAGCAGACCCTCCGGTCCAACTCATCCATGCCGGCCAAATATCCCAACCCAATCTAGTCCCACCTGCCAGCACCCGGCCAATATCCCTCCAAACCCTTCCTATTCATATACCCATCCAAATGCCTTTTAAATGTTGTAATTGTACCAGCCTCCTCCACTTCCTCTGGCAGCTCATTCCATACATGTACCACCCTCTGTGTGAAAAGGTTGCCCCTTAGGTCTCTTTTACATCTTTCCCCTCTCACCCTAAACCTATGCCCTCTAGTCTGAACTCCCCTACCCCAGGGAAAAAACCTTGTCTATTTATCCTATCCATGCCCCTCATGATTTTATAAACCTCTATGAGGTCACCCCCCTCAGCCTCCGATGCTCTAGGGAAAACAGCCCTAGCCTATTCAAAGTCTCCCTATAGCTCAAATTATTCAACCTTGGCAACATCCTTGTAAATCTTTTCTTAACCCTTTCAATTTTCACAACATCCTTCCAATAGGAAAGAGACCAGAACTACACACAAAATTCCAAAAGTGGCCTAACCAATGTCCTGTACAGCCGCAACATGACCTCCCAACTCCTGTGCTCAATACTCTGACCAATAAAGGAAAGCAAACCAAACGCCTTCTTCACTATCCTATTGTGACTCCACTTTCAAGGAGCTATAAATCTGCACTCCAAGGTCTCTTTGTTCAGCAACACTCCCTAGGACCTTACCATTAAGTGAATAAGTCCTGCTAAGATTTGCTTTCCCAAAATGCAGCACCTCGCATTTATCTAAATTAAACTCCATCTGCCACTTCTCAACCCATTGGCCCATCTAATCTGAGATCACCTTCTTCACTGTCCAATATACCTCCAATTTTGGTGTCATCTATAAACTTACTAACTATACCTCTTATGCTCACATCCAAATCATTTATATAAATGACAAAAAGTAGTGGACCCAGCTCTGATCCTTGTGGCACTCCACTAGTTACAGGCCTCCAGTCTGAAAAACAACCCTCCACCACCTCCCTCTGTCTCCTACCTTTGAGCCAGTTCTGTATCCAAATGACTAGTCCTCCCTGTATTCCGTGAGATCTAACCTTGCTAAGCAATGTCCCATGGGGAACCTTGTCGGATGCCTTACTGAAGTCCATATAGATCACGTCCACCGCTCTGCCCTCATCAATCCTCTTTGTTACTTCTTGAAAAAACTCAATCATTTTTGTGAGACATGTTTGACTGGATTAAACTCCATCTGCCATTTCTCCACTCAACTTTCTAGCTGATCTATATTCTGATGAATCACTCAATATCCTTCCTCATCATCCACAACCTCAACAATTTTCGTGTCATCTGCAAATTTATTAATCAGACCAGGTACATTTTCATCCAAACATTTATAAAAATGACAAACAACGGAGGTCCCAACACTGGTCTTTGCAGAACATCACTGGTCACAGGCTCCCAGTCAGAAAAACCCCTCCACAGCTATCCTTGTGATGAGCAACATAACAAACCTTGTGATGACAACATCATAATTACAAAACAATTAAGAGCTTTACCAATATTGATGGGAGTTACTGTGTGAGCTTTTTAAATTTATTTCTTTGTCATAGTCCTGATAAGTGCCAGACAAAAAGCTTTGACTTCTTGTTTATTTTTAGCAATCTACATGTGTGTAAGCATGTGTACATTTGTGGTGCATATTTGATTGCCTGTATGTGTGTACTTGTAGATGATGTGTGTATTTTTATTAAATTGCTTGTGGTAGCAGTTGATTGAAAAAGCTTGTTCAGAACTGACAAAAGTCTTGATTGTTCTGTAATTATGATGTTATCATCACAAGACTTAATGTGTTACTCATGACAGAATTATTGAAGCATTGTTTGTTGGAGCCCAGTAGTAGGTTTCTTATTGAGTCCTGTCAATTGACTGTGCTGCCACTGTTACCTAGCTAATAATTGGACATTTATATGTCTGTGGAATAATTAGCCATCATGAGAGTTTCAATTGTAAAGCAATTTTATATCCTGTAAATATATTGGAGTGGATCATCTGATTAATGATACATTAGTGTAATGTTTAACTTAAATGATCTAATGTGTTTCCTTGGCTCCTGCCTGGATATAATGGTCCACACATTGAAACTTAGTGTAGGCACAGAGGTACCGGAGTGTTACAGCTGTCCAGGTAAAAAAGTTAGAAGTGTGCCTACCCCAACTCCAACAGCTTCACAGACATTTAACACGTAGAAGGGTGATTATTGCTTTAAAGGAGGACTTTTGCAGAGTCTGAGCAGGAAATCTTGCCTCAAAAGTGTGATAGGCCTCTGGTTGCAACAACTCCACTGAGAGTGAACAACTCTCAGTCACGAACGCTGAGGAGAAAAAGCCAGACCAAACTGGGAGTAAGGGGTGGAATTGTCAGGGTCAAGCTAGAAGACACCACTGAGAGAGGGGTGAAGGAGTTGGTGAACTTGAATAGGCAAACCAAAAACAACCAGGGCTGGGGAGAATCAATACCTGCAGATGAGGAACATTGTGGTGTCTCATTAAAGAGACACTTCTCCCCGTTACCTGTCATGAGCCCATGCAATGAGAACTCAGGGAGCTGACGATGGCTTGAACCTCCCCTCCCCGGTTCAATTCTGGTAAAAATGTAATGAGACCATTAAGACAGCATTAATCGGCCACTTCAGAGCTTTAACTGGCCCATGGGCATAAAAGACGCCCAACTCTTCTCCTGTTTTTGGTAAAATTACAGTTTGGACAGGGGGTAGCCTGGTGCAAGGCACTCATATCATGTTACAGGATCCTCCTTGTCTTCAAGTCCACCATTAGCTGTGTATAAAAGCCAATTTCCACCCTGTTCAATACTCCTTTTAGTTTTGTTCCTTCGCTGCTCAAATGTTAAGTGACCCTGAAGGTGGTGAGCACTATTTTAGGGTTTCTTGTGTAAAAGGAGCATTTTAGTTCTTTTTAAATTCATTTGTGGGATGTGAACACGGTGTCTATTCCTGATTCCCAGCATCTAGGCCATGTCAGAGGACTGTTGAGTGTTGTCCACATTGCTGTGGAGCTCACTGAAACATAGAAGCACAGAAGATAGGAGTGTAGGCCACTCAACCCCTCAAGCTTGCTCTGACCATGGCTGATCATTGAGGTCAAAATCCTAAACCCACTCTCCCCCCATATCCCTTGATGTCTTTAGCTACAAGACCCATACCCACCTTCTTCTTGAAGATTCTGCCACTGGGTCAAGGGAGATCTGGTACAAGATTGTTTCTATATCTTTTAATCCAATTATTTGAAGTTGTGGAAGATCCAGTGAAACAGCAGAATAATAGGATTAATACAAATGTAAGATTTCTGTTGCTTTCGCAGAGAGCTGTTCCACACACCAGACTGACAGAAGATGTTCTGAAGAACAATGAAAGGTAGTGACCACAATGGGAGGATTATAGGCTTTGTAGCAGGTAGAGCAGAATCTAAGGCATGTTAAACAAGGAGGAAAGATAACCAAGTTGAGTTTGAGTTTGATGTATTATTGTCACATGGATCGAGATACAGTGAAAAGTATTGTTTTATGTACAGGCAGATCAGGTGCATCAGGGTAGCAGAACAGAGTCCAGATTACAATGTTATAGCCACAGAGAAGGTGCAGAGAGAGGACAAGGGAGCAGAAGTTCAATCTAGTAAAAGACAGAATGAGCCCCAATATCTGGGAGTTTATCTTCACACAAAGTGGGATGAAAATACAGATAGACCTTTGAGGGCAAAATTTATCAAGTCATGGAAGAAAAATGTATGCTTCAATTCAATGATGATCAGTTGCTTCTGGACGGAACAACTCGAATGTACTGAAACCATTGATCTAAACATTGGGCCAAGAGTCAGCTGCAGGGTGGGGCAAACAAAGATCAGGGCTATTTCTGGGCTCAAAGCTGCCTCAGGGATTGTCTGGTGAATGGGGGAGGGTTTATTTTCACCAAGAGGCTTCCTTAATTAACATGAAGAGAAGTGTAATGTCCACTGAAGAATGGCAAGTGCTTTCTGGCAGCTAGAACAGCCAACACAGACCTTCCAGCTTCAGAGAAGCAGCTGGCTGCACTAAAGGTAGGTAACTAAGAGGGTTCTTCAATAAGATAGTACCATCCCAGGAACATGCTGAAAGATCAAACAAAATGAAAAGCATCCATGATTCCATGATGGGAAGGCCCTTTGATGATATTAACCCAGGAATGAACAGTCTGAAGGGCATGATAAATAGACCATGGTGTGTATACAAGTGGAATCTCTGGGGATGGGAGTGCCTCACACAAAGGCATTCAGTCTCTGATCGAGGGATCCAGCACTAGGAGGAGGTGGGATCTTAAAACTTACCTCATCTACCGCTGCCTTGAACACCTGCTCCTAGTAAGCCCCACCCACACTTCTTCCTACCATCACTCACTTGTCTGAATCCCTGTTTGATCTTAATAGAATGACCATTGAATGACACTTGCATCCAAACAAGCAGGTAAAGGCAGATAGCCTCTTTGTGTATATCCTTAATACGAGTCTTATTGAGTTTCAACAGTTAACCTTCATTTTAGTGATGGGGTCAAGGGTGAGAGTGTGATCCTGCCTCTCTTACAACAGTCAGTGCTGGACATATATCAGGTATGTGCATGCCACTCAATACTGGTAATTTTGAACTCTGCTTCTGACCCTGGTAGGACATAAAAATTCTGCCCATTCACCCAGTTTCTCTCTTCAAAGAAACTGCTAGATATTCTGCGTTTCTCCAGCATTTTCTGTTTTAATTTCAGATTTCCAGCTTCCACAGTATTTTGCTTTCAGATAAATGCTTGCTTTTTCTGTTATTACATTACAGAATTGATGATTTGAATACCAGGCCAACACAATGTCAACCTAGTTGGTAACAGACTAATCACATTCTCCTGCCTCCATGGAAACAGGCCCATTGGGAAGTAAAGTGTTCACAAAGCAAAGTTAAATGGGCCTGTATGAACTAACAAGGACAGTAATGTGAACTATGCTTATGAGTCATTTCTTCTCAAATTATCTTGTCTCTTGATTCACCTTTTGTTGTTTTTATTGAACTGCAGCTGTCAATGCAACAAAACTGCATATTCTTTTTATTTTGAATGTCAGCAATGAACATTCTGAAACCAATCTAGAAAATAAGGAGGAAAAGACTTGTGTTTTTGTGTAGTGTCTTTCACAACTTCAGAGTGTTGTAAAGTACCACATGGTCAGGTAAATACAGTGAGTTATATGATACACATCAGCCAATGACATAATGACTGTATAGGTTAACATCTTATCCAAGAGACTAATATTGTAGCATTCCTTCCATAACAAACTGGTGTGTCAGTCTACCCTATGTCCTTCAGACTCTGTAGTGGGACTTGAGCCTACCAATTCAGAGGATACCCATGAACCACAGTATAGTGCAGCTTTGATGTAGTGTTAAAAAAAACCCTCTCACTTGAGCCTTTCCACTTCACTTTCTGAAATCAGCCTTTCTTATTGCACTATCGAGATATTTCCATTTCTCACATCAGCCATGCTATGATTATTCTAAAAGAGACTATTTATTTTGAGTCACTTTGTGCTGAATTGTGTGGCTTTATGCTGTGAGTTTCATCCTCTAAGAACTTGAGACATATGTTTGTTAATCTGTACTTCTGGAGCAGTTGGTGACCTTATGTGAGAAGATATAGTATTGCCCTTTCCATCCAATCATTACATTCTAATGCACATTCCCAAATGTGAAACGTTATTGTGGGAATGTCAATTTATCACATTCACTTTACATTGAAAGCACCTCATTTTTTTGATTTATCGGAGGATTATTGATCCTGACAGATTGAACTTGATTCAAACAAAAAAAAACTGAGTGATATCATCTGCCCAAAAGAAAACGTCCTTTTTTAAATCAATGGTAATTTAGCCGATTCCAGATTCAGTTAAACATCCTCCAGCAATATGCAACACTAAAAATAGTCAGACCTTGGATAAGAAGCATGCTTTTATCTTCGTATTTCAGGAAGCCCCTCAAGTGCAGTTGGGACAAGTTCAATCACATCCTTGGGCTGATCCAAATCAAAAGCAATTTGAAGCATCTTTGTAATGTTTGTCAGAATGAATTATTTTCAAGTTGAGACTCGTTCTGTCATATTTTATTTGAGCTGAGCTGTGAAGTGATACATGAACTGTGTCTCGTGTAAATTTATTCATGGAGACGTGGTAAATATTTAAAAGCCCGCTTCCTGTATTTAAGTCCAAAATGGAGAATATTCAATTTGCAAAGATTGTGCAAGGAACTGCATGCATCTTTAGGGCAAAAATAAGCAACAGCCAACACTGCTACAAATTATCTTGAGATTGCTTTGACATCTCTGGTTATTTTAAGACTTTGTTAATGCTATGGCCTGGTTAGATTTGGAAATGAGCACTTGGTAAGGATTATGTGAGGATATTTTCAACTGAAACAAAAGAAAATGTTGAACTTAATGCTGGCTTTTAAGCCTTATGGTACATTTTCATTGCTGGCTTATCCACCTGACTCAGATGGCAACATTAGAAATAAACTTAAATTCTGGTGTCACTGATGGGGTAGAATCCATATACTATTTTTTACAGCTTACCAAGCAGAGGATATGCAATAAATACTTTGTTCAGTCAGCCAAGATGAGAAGGACCTCAAAAGTAGGAGTACGTTTTTATATTCCGCAAAAACAGTCAGGGTTGCTGCTGCCAATCCTGTGATTAAGAATTTCTTTGAGGACTTATTTTTTTATAAATCCCAAAACCAACTCCCATTTTGGCAAGTCAGCAATTCGGGAGAAACTCAATCTAACCATAATAGTTAAGTGGCACAGTAGCAAGTGTATGTGCGAGCACAACATCACAAAAGGTGATTGATAGGTTAAATAAATGGGCAAAACTGTGGCAGGTGGAGGGAGGTACGTGAGATCATTCCGAAGAAAGATGGACAGAGTAGTTCCCGAAAGGTAAAATGCAAAGAACATTGGAGAAGCAGATTTTTTTGGGTTCATTTACAGAGATCATTGAAAGCCACTAATAAGTACAAAAAAAAGCTTGAATTATTTTGGAATCTTTGCCTCTATTTCAAAGAGATTAAAATATCAAACTTATGCTACTGTTATATACAAGTCTAGCAGCTAGAGCAGGGCTTTCAAGTCCAAATATCACACATCACAAAGGACAGGCTAGCCTGGAGCAAGTGGTGGTGATGTGGGTCAGCGAGGTTCGGAGGATTAAGAGAACGTAGTTGCACGTATTAAGTTAGAATGCGAGTAAACAAGACTAAGGAATGATCTAATTAAAGTGTTTGCTCATACTGTTTTGTAAAATTTGGAGGATGCTTTCTACACAGACTTTGGCTGCATTATATTAAAATGGTGTTCCTTGTGCTTCCATGGTTTAGACCTTGGAATTGAGGAACAAGGTGACCAGCAACAGCAGCTATCATCAGTGAACATCCCCATTTCTGGCCTTTTCATAGGGAGAAGGTCATTGATGAAGCAGTTGAAGATGGTTGCACTGAGGACACTACCCTGAGGAAATCCTACAGATGTCCTGGAGCTGAGATGACAACAAATACATCTCTATTCCTGTGTATCAGGTATGACTCCAACCAGTAGGGGGATCCCCCCAATACTCATTGATTTTAGTTTTGTTAGGGCTCCTTGATGCCACACTCGGTCGAATACAGCCTTGAGATCAAGAGCAGTCATTCTCACCATGCCTCTGGAATTCAGCTCTTCTGTCTATGTTTCAACTAAGGCCATAATGAGGTCAGAAGCTATTGATCCTGGGGGAACTTAAAATGGGCATAACTGAGCAGGTTATTGCTGAGCAGGTACTGCATGTAGCACTATGATGATACCTTCCATCACTTTACTGATGATCAAGAGTAGACTGATGGAGCAGCGGTAATTGGCTGGGTTGTATTTGTCTTGCTTTTTGTGTACAGGATATTTTCCACATTGTCGGGTAGATGCCAGTATTGTAACTGTACTGGAACAGCTTGGCTAGGGGAGCAGCAGGTTCTGGAGCACAGGTCTCCAGTACTATTGTTGGAATGTTTTCAGGACCCATAGCCTTTGCAGTATCCAGTGTTTCCAACTGTCTCTTAATGTCACGTGGAATGCATTGAATTAGCGACGACTGGTATCTGTGATGCTGGCGACGGACTGGAGGAGGCTGAGATGAATCGTCCACCCAGCATTGCTGGCTGAAGATTACTGTGAAAGCTTCAGCCTTATCTTTTACATTGATGTGTTGGGCTCTTCCATCATTGAGGATGGGGATATTTGTACAGCCTCCTCCTCCTCTAGTGAGTTGTTTAAGTTTCCATTACTATTCACAACTGGATGGGGCAAGACTGCAGAGCTGAGATCTGATCCATTGGTTATGAGATTACATAGCTCTATCTATTACTTGCTGCTTATTTTATGTGGCATGGAAGTAGTCCTGTTTGGTAGCTCACCAGGTTTTTGGGTTTGCTTGGTGTGGCTCCTGGCATACTCTCCTGCCATCTCTATTGAACCAAGGTTGATCACCTGACTTAATGGTAATGGTTGAGTGGGGAAATATGCCAGGCCAAGAGGTTATACATTGTGCTGGAGCACAATTCTGCTGACTGTTGATGGCCCACAGCATCTCATGGTTGTCCAGTCTTGAGTTCCTAGATCTGTTAGAAGTCTGTCCCATTTATCATGGCTACAGTGCACACAACACGATGGAGGTTATGCTCAGTATGGAGGCAGTACTGAGCTTACCAGACTGTGGCAGCATTGCTTTTTACTGAAGAGGGCAATAAAGATGCTTGCCAATGTTTGGCGAACTGAATACTCAAAGGAGTAGACATATTACTGTGTGCTGCTATGCTACATCATTGTCACAACTACACCATATGCCAACAGCTTATGCGGAAAATGCAAGTAAAGATTTCTGGTAGGCTCATTTCCGTGTTGATCTCCTGAAGGGGGAAGGGGATGACCTAATTATTATTGCTAGACTATGCCTCAGAAACACAGGTAATGTTCTGGGGACCCGGGTACAAATCCCACCACGGCAGACTTGTAATATTGAAAAAAAAGTCTGGAGTTAAGAATCTTCTGATGACCATTGTCGATTGTTCAAAAATCCCATCTGGGGAAAACCCCTTCAGGGAAGGAATTCTGCCATCCTCACCTGGTCTGGCCTACATGTGACTCCAGAGCCACAGCAATGTGGTTGACTCTCAACTCCCCTCTGAAATGGCCTAATAAGCCATTCAGTTGTATTAATCTCAACAAAGAAATGATGAACCATTTGGCACAGTCAAACTCACAGAATTATACCTTACAGACAATGTTCCAGGCACCACCAACAACATCCCTGGATATATCCTGTCCCACTGGCAGATTCATTTCCACAAGGACTGTGCAGTGGTCACTCTTACTGATACTGTCATGGACAGATGCATCTGTAGCCGACAGATTGATAAGAATGAGGTCAAGTATGTTTTTACCTCTTGTTGGTTCTCTCACCATCTGCTGAAGACCTAGTCTAGCAGCTATCCTTTAAGACCAGGCCCATTCGATCAATAGTATTGCTGCCAAGCCACTTTTGGTGGTGGGCATTAAAATCCCCATTTTGTACAGAGTACATTTTGTGACCTTGCCACCCTCTGTTTCCTCCAAGTATTGTTCAGCATAGAAGAATTCTGATTCATCAGTCATGGGAGGATGATATATGGTAATAAGCAGGAGATTTCCTTGCCAGGTTTAATCTGAAGTAAATGTTGAGGAATCCCAGGGCAGCTCCTTCCCGACTGTATACCACTGCACTGCTATATCTGCTGGGTCTGTTCTGCCAGTGGGACAGGACATGTCCAGGAATGGTGATGGTGGTGCCTGGGATATTGTCTGTAAGGTATGATTCTGTAAGTTTGACTGTGCCAGGCTGTTGCTTGACTGTTCTGTGAGACAAATCTCCACCTTTGACACCAGCTCCGAAATGTTTGTAAGGATGACTTTGCAGGGTCAACAGGGCTGTTTCTGTCATTGTCTTGTTTGGTATCTAGGTGGTTCATCATTTCTTTGTTGAGATTAATACAACTTAGTGGCTTGCAGAGGGCAGTTGAGAGTCAACCACATTGCTGTGGCTCTGGAGTCACATGTAGGCCAGACCAGGTAAGGATGCCAGATTTCCTTCCCTGAAGGACATAAGTAATCCAGATTGGTTTTTCAAACAATCAACAATGGTAGTCAGAAGATTTTTAACTTCAGATTTTTTTTTCAATATTACACATCTGCCATGGTGGGATTTGTACCTGGACCCTCAGAACATTAGCTGAGTTTCCTGATGCATAGTCTATTGATAATACCATTAGGTCATCATCTTCCCCCTTCAGGAGATCAGCATGAAAATGAACCTATCAGAAAGCTTTCCTTGCATTTGCCACATAAGCTATTGGCAGTTGGTGTAGTTGTGACAATGATGTAGCATAGCAGCACACAGCAATATGTCTACTCCTTTGAGTGTTCAGTTCACTAAACAGTGACAAGCATCTTTATCACCTTCTTCAGTAAAAGTCAAGCATGCCACAGAGTCTGGCAAGCTCCAAATAACTGCAAATTGAGGGGCCACGAGGAAATGTAACTAAGGGCCATAAGAGGCATCTTGTGCAGGTGCATGTGTTTTCCTGCACTTAAAGTGAACTCACAGAAGCATGAAAGTCATAGACGTTCCTCTGCTCTGAAAAGAAGTCCTGAAGTGGTGGGTGAGTTGGACTGACAGCAGGCATGGTGATGTGGAAGGGCTGGTGGCTTGCTGATGCTGACTTGCTTGCTTTAAGGGTGGACGAGGACAGGGATGGTGGAGCATGCAGAGATGTTGTGATAAAGACAGAGGGCTGAAGGCCCAGAGGAGCAAGCAAAAAGAGGTAACTGCTCTGGCTTTCAGGTCAGGGCTTGGTGCCGTGCAATTTCTGCTGGAAGGAAAGGAGAATTGAAGCTGCTGAAAAGAGATGGGTTCAGCTAATAACAGGATGTAAAACCATGGAAACAAGATGGGTACCACTCATTAGTGAGATTTGATTTCACTGTTTAAATATTAAGGGGAAATTTGGAAACATTGTTTTCAATGTTGACGATTTGATTTTTCCATTTTTGCTACACTTTGTCAGGCTGTTCACTATTGACTACATCGCTAAAAAAGGTTGAAAATTCTGCCCAGAGGATTTGAAACTTACTAGTGACCCATTAACATTATTCTATCAATTTGTACTTACAGCAGACATTTATCTTTTGAATCGTAATCCCCTAATCTTTTCCTCATACCAATATCTTAATGCAACAATACATGTTACATTGACGAGATTTAGGCAGTAGTAGTACTACAAATGGGCTATTATGTCCCCATCAAATCACCCTGACACATTTCAAAACCTGAAATTTGACTATTCTTCTACTGAGAGTAAGTGAGGACTGCAGGTGCTGGAGATCAGAGTCAAAACGTGTAGCATTGGAAAAGCACAGCAGGTCAGGCAGCATCCGAGGAGCAGGAGTGTCAAAGTTTCGGGCATAAGCTCTTCATCAGGAATGATACCTGATGAAAGGCTTATGCTCCAAATCTCCCGCTCCTCGGATGCTGCCTGATCTGCTGTGCTTTTCCAGTGCCACATGTTTTGGACTCAATTCTTCTACTGAGCCTCGTTATAGTTCCATGGTTTAAAATTCATATTTTACAAAAGAAGTAACTTGCCTTTGTACAGTGTCCATTGTAAATTCATGCTTTCTCAAAGCATTTTATAGTCAATAAGATCTTTATGACATGTAACCAATGTTACAGTTTTGGATATAAAGCTGCAGTGGTGGAATTACCACCCAAAGCTCAGATGTACTATTCAGATCTAGGTAAGCACATTTGATAAAAATGTAGTGCTCTTTTTTCTGGTTTGCTTCATAATAATGAAAAACTCACTCAAGTAGGTAATCAAATGTACACCAATGGGTGAACACTAATTCTGCTTTTAGGTGTTAATGCAATGTCAGATTGGTGAATAGGTTTGGAATGTAATGAAGTATTAAAGGAATTTATTTGAACAATCTCTGAAGTATTGCCTGATTTGAAGCTTAAAGTGGAATAACAGGATATAATTCACAAATTGCTTCACTGTCACTTTCCTTGTGTAACATAAATTATTTATCCCCCATGTTTCAGCATATTCCTTTTTACCTTTTCCCATACATTTTCTGATGCTCCTACGGATTTGCCTCTGGCTCATTATTTCTTCTCCCTCATGTTTTGTTATCACCTTCGGAGTGAGGTACCATTAGGAGGTCAACATGAAAATGAGCCCGAAAGCCCACCAGAGATCTTCAAGTAAATGGAATCCATGCACTTCATTTGTGTTACATTTAGATAACAGAGGAATATTATTACATGTGTCTGGGATTGTTCTTTTCCTTAGAATCCCTACACTGTGGAAACAGGTCATTAGGCCCAACACGTCAACACCAACCCTTCAAAGAGTAATCCACCCAGACCCATTCCCCTACCCAATTACTCTACATTTACACCTAACTCATGCACCTAACCTATACATCCCTGAACACTATAGACAATTCAGCATTGCCAATTCACCAAACCTGCACGTCTTTGGATTGTGGGAGGAAGCCAGAGCACCCAGAGGAAACCCACGCAGACACAGGGAGAATGTGCAAACTCCACACAGGCAGTCACCCAAGGCTGGAATCAAACCCAGGTCCCTAGCGCTGTGAGGCAGCAGTGCTAACCACTGAGCCATCGTGCCACCCATAGAGAAAACAAGAAAGCAGCTTTGCAAGCTGAGGGAAACAGCAGCAGCAAACAATATGTATCTGCAATTTGCAAGTTCCCATAGAACAGAAAACAGGAAAAAAAAATTCCAAATAAACAGTGAGTACTTTCAGTTGGCCAAGTTCATGCAGGCAGCCAAGTGATTTGAACTCGCTCTATCGAAAGGATATTTCAAATTTGGGTGGCCCCACCCTGGACTAAATAAAGCGTTCTGAAATTCAAACTCCAAAAGAAAACATGGACTGCATTCAGGAAAAATGCATGGCCAACAGAACAAATGTTAAAGCAAGTTTTGAGCCAAAAATAGAAAGGAACAATAAGTACACTAAGTAACTTCCTCACAGCACCAGAGACCCAGGTTCAATTCCACCTGTCTGTGTGGAGTTTGTACATTCTCCCCATGTCTGTGTGGGTTTCCTCCCACAATCCAAAGTTGTGCAGGTTAGGTGGAGTAGCCATGGGAAATGCAGGGTTACAGGGATAGGTTAGGGACATTAAGCCTGGCTGGGATGCTCTTCAAGTGTCAGTGTGGACTTGAGAGGCTGAATGGTCTGCGTCCACACTGTAGGGATTCTGTGAACTGGAAAGCCATGGATCTAACATCCACGTTTAAATCTTTGCAAACAAAAGTTCATGGAGTAAGCAGCAGTTAAACAAGTAGCGAAGGTACTGATCAAGTTGATAATGACAGGTTACACAAAGTCAATACCTCTGGCTTATTGAAGATGACCAGAAAGATCCCACAGAGATGTGGAAGTCACAGAACACCAGCTATTAATCTAACATTAGATTTAACTTTAGAATTCATTGTTAAGAATTGATCATCTATGGGCAAAAGCCACAAGAATCAATAGATCAATTTATCAACAGATGCTGAAACAAGGACAATGAGTATAATTTTTCAGAGTTTGAATTGTCAGAGTGAATAATGGGGTTGGTTATTGTTTCAACACCGACTGAAGTGTTCAAAAGAAAAGCCCTTAGGGAATAAAAAGGACACAGCTTTGATTTACTGCTCGCAGATGGTGAAAAATCTGAAACTATTATTACTGGACAACAAAACCTGGAGATGTTAGTTGCAGCAAACAGTATAGACCCTGTAGGGGTCAGAAACAAAGCTGTGTGCAAAGAATGGTGTGGTGCACCCATCATAAAGCAGTCCTGCATCCCAAGATCTGTGCAAGGTGTACAGTATAGAAGGACACTGGGCTCACCAATGCAACAAATCTTCAAAGATGCAGCTACAAATGGCCAAATAAAAGACATAATAGTGGCTATGTGCATGGTATGCCAGAACCAGCAGCCACAACAATGTAAAGAACTCCTACCCTTCACAAGGTTCCACAAATCAGAGTCATACAGCATGGAAACAGACCTTTTGCTCCAACTATCCAATCTGAACATAATCCCAAGCTAAACTAGTCCTACCTGCCTGCTCCTGGCCCATAACCTTCCAAACCTGTCCTATTCAGATACTTATCTAAGTGTCTTTTAAATGTCATAACTGTGCACACATCCACCTCTTCCCCTAGAAGTTCATTCCACACACAAACCATCCTCTGTGTAAAACATTTGCCCCTTATTCTTTTTAAATCTCTCTCCTCTGACCTTAAATATATGCCTTCTAGTCTTGAGTTCCCCCTTCCTAGGGAAAAGACACCTACCATTACCCTATATATTCACCCCTCATGATTTTTAAAAACCTCTATAAGTCCTTTGGTCCAAAATCACCAGAAGTCTATTTATCATAGATGAAGACAACTGTAGCTTAGTCACGGATTATTTAATTAAATTTCAAGTTGTGCTGGAGGCAGCTTACACATTGAGCTCATCCATGACAGTCACATTGAGTACCATCTGTTTGATGCACCTGAAGAAATCATTTCTTACAACGGGCCCAGTGTCTCAGGGCCATGTGTGTCAAAATGGGGTTATGAACCAAATCTCCCTGAACAAATGGTTCACACTGTTAGATCACTTATCTTGTTAATGATAACATAACAAGATTTTCATGACACCATGATACACCTCAGGCTTGCCATTTTCAAGTGAGAACGACATTGCTAAGCTACCATCCATGCCAATTCTCTAAGATTCAGAACACACTCCTCAACAAAGAAGAATGAAGATAGAGTGCATGACCGGAAAGAAAGTGTGGCACTACCTCAACAATGCATAGGACATGAGTTCAGACTTAACTCCCATGTCCACATTGGCAACTTGGTTACCCACAGAGACTTCCAAAGTGTGCAGTGAGACCAGGTCTTATTAAGTCATGATTTGGAGATGCTGGTGTTGGAGTGGGCTGTAAAAAGTTAAAAATCACACAATACCAGGTTATAGTCCAACAGGTTTATTTGGAAGCACTAGCTTTCAGAGCGACGCTCCTTCATCAGGTGGTTGACCACCTGATGAAGGAGCAGTGCTTTGAAAGCTAGTGCTTTCTAATAGTGCTATTGGACTATAACCTGGTATTGTGTAAGTTTTAACTTTATCAAATCATACCACTTAACTGAGCAATGCTGAGGAGCAACAGAAGACAGCTAAGGAAAGTGTGAAATATTCTACCTGAGCACAGCAATCTCAAAAGAGCACAGAAGGGTGCTAACAGGACTATGGAGCATCAAGTCAATAATCAATGCACTAATAATACATCCACATACCCAGAATAGATAAGGTTGAAATCTATATTTTCAAAGGTTATACCATAACAGGATCTGGAAGAGCTGTTAAAAGCCTGAAACAATAAATGGACACTTAGACTTCTGGACTTGTAAATCCTTACATTTGAATAACCAATTTTGCTATAACCCAATATTTAAATGTTTTGACTCATAACATGTGTTACCACCTTTGGGGTGATATCCCTTTAGGAGATCAACTTGCAAACGATTGAAGCAAATAGATGATGTCACATGACTACAGCTCTGTACTGCAACAATCAAGGCACAGGCCTTATCTGGAGATTACTCTGGGCTGTATATGTCACAGTAGATGTCAATAAAGTCACCAGAGATCTTCACATAAATGGAATTTAAAAATATGAACAATATTATTGAACCTTACTTTTTTCTCCTTTTCCAGTTCTTTTCCTTTCCTTTTCTTCCCCCTCTTTCTTCTTTGATCAATCCTTTCCTTAATGTCCCATATAACCGATGCCTTCCTCTTTTTATCAGTCCTCTTTGTTTTTGTTCCTAATATCCCTTCCTCGCTTCCCTGTTTTAACTATTTCCATTTGTGCACCACATTCCTTTCCCTCCCCCTTTTCCTTTATCATTTTTCATTTTGTTCCCTGCAGCACTTTCCCTCCCTTCCATCTTCTTCCTGATCCGTTCTCTCCTTTACAGGATCCCTTTTCTCTTCCTCTTTTTTTTGACAGTATGAATTGGAAATGATCCCTCCGTGGTCAGGAAACAGGAATTCAGACTATTCTCACATTTTGAACCTGTACCTGGTGATACTCCATGGGACATTCACTCCCTGAGAGGTTCCCACCTAACTGACAGGGAGACGGGTTCCCTGTTTAATTCGGACAGGCAGGCAGACTTTCAAAGTTGGAGGGGGAATCAGAGACCTTCTAGCTTGGGAGCAGCAGCAGTTTGCAATGCACTTAGTCAAGTCCCAACAGAACACTTCAATGGAAAGCTGCCTCAGTACCCTTTCACAAATATTTAATTAGTAAACAATTACAAGAACTAGGCTACTACTATCCTTGTGGAGGAAATCCTTTCCAGGATTACCTTTAACTGTATCTGCACCAAGATGGTTTCTGGGTCTGATTGGGTGTTCTGCCTATGCCCAGTCTTCCTGTAAATTTCCGCTTATAGGTAGTTATTTCAGGAAACCAGAGGCTTAATTAAAGATTCCAGTTGACCTCCTTAAATTGCTATTATGATTACCTGCCTCACAGGGGCTGGTGCCATGAAATGCATTGGAAAACTGGCATGCTACTCTTATTTGTGAATCCTATCTATTGTATGTGTTATGATGCCAACCATTATCAGCTTGTGGTAGGGCTATTTTGCTGGCACCTCCCTCTTTCTTTGGCTCCTGAAATAGTCAGTATTTTGCCCATCCCATGACATCATGAGATTGGTGGAGCTTAGTGCAGTCTCAAACATTTCATGACCTTATACAACACTGTTCAGCCCCACTCCTGAACCAAGATCAGAGAACTGATCAAACACAGAAATTGCCAGAGAAACTCAACAGATCAATTTGCCATCAGTCGTCAGTTCAGTTTGTCAATGATTGTTTTTTTGTGTGATGCACTTTATTGAAATTGTAAAGGAACTATTTTCTGAAGATATTTTTTGAGATCTCTGTCCTGGCATTACTTTGTCTACCCAACTTTGAGAATGCATTACTGATTAGATAATAACCTATTGTACTTCTCTGAAGAAAACAAAGCAAAAGGAAGCTGTTGCAGGCAAAAATCCAATTTTTAACTAGGCTACAAATGCTATAGGAAGGATAGAAAGGGGAGCAAGACAGGAGGGGGAGTGACGTTTTTGATAAGGATAGCATTACAGCTGTACTGAGGGAGGATATTCCTTGGAATATCCAAAGAAGTTATTCGGATGGAAGTGAGAAATAAGAAAGGGATGTTCACCTTATTGGGATTGTATAATAGGCCCCCTAATAGTCAGCGGGAAATTGTGAAATAAATATGTTAGGATTTCAGTTATCTATAAGAATAATAGGGTGATTATGGTAGGGGATTTTAACTTTCTAAATATGGACTGGGACTGCCATAGTGTAAAGGGTTTAGATGGAGAGGAATTTGTCAAGTGTGTACAAGAATATTTTCTGATTCAGTATGTGGATGTATCCACTAGAGAAGGTGCAAATCTTGACCTACTCTTGGGAAATAAGGCAGGGCAGGTGACTGAGGCATCAGTGGGGGAGGACTTTAGGGCCAGTGACCATAATTTTATTAGTTTTAAAACAGTGATGAAAAATGATAGACCGGATCTAAAAGTTGAAGTTCTAAATTGGAGGCAGACCAATTTTGACAGTATTAGGCAAGAACTTTCAAAAGCTGATTGGGGGCAGGTGTTGACAGGTAAAAGGGCGACTGGAAAGTGAGAAGGCTTCAGAAATGAGATAACATGAGTACCAAGACAGTATATTCCTGTTAGGGTGAAAGGAAAGGCTGGTAGGTGTAGGAAAAGCTGGATGACTACAGAAATTGAGGTTTTGGTTAATAAAAAGAAAGAAGCTTCTGTCAGATATAGACAGGAGAGATTGAATGAATCCTTAGAAGAGTATAAAGGCAGTAGGAGTATACTTAAGAGAGAATTCAGGTGGGCAAAAAGGGGATATGAGATAGCTTTGGCAAATAGGGTTAAAGAGAATCCAAAGGGATTTTATAAGTACTTTAAGCATAAAAAGGTAACCAAGGAGAAAATAACACCACACCCTCCAGCATCTGCAATCCTCACTTTCTCCTAGAGAACAGGGCCCCTCAAAGATCAGCAAGGTAGCCTATGTGTGTGGAGCTGCAGGAGATGGAGGAGATACTAAACCAGCATTTTGCATCAGTGTTTACTTGGAAAAGGATGTGGAAGATACAGAATGTGGGGAAAAAGATGTTGACATCTAAAAAAAAATCCATATTACAAAGGAGAAGATGCTGAACATCTTGAAATGATAAAAGTGGATAAATCCCCAGGACGTTATCAGGTGTACCCTATAACTCTGTGGGAAGCTCAGGAAGTGATTGCTGGGATATTTGTATCATAGATAATCACAGGTGAGGTGTTGGAAGACTGGATTTTGGCTAACATGGTAAGATAAAGCTAGGGAACTATAGACCAGTAAGCCTGACATCAGTGGTGGGCAAGTGTTGGAGGGAATCTTCCCACTACTCCTGACCCACTCCAATTTGCTATCGGACCAACAGATTCACATCAGCTACCATATCTTGCCCTTCGCTCCTCCCTAGAGCATCTTGATAACAAGAACAACTATGTAAGAATCCTACTCATTGACTAGAGTTCAGCCTTCAACACTATTATCCCCTCGAGACTAATTACTAAACTTAGTGATTTCGGACTAAGCCCCACTCTCTGCAACTGGATGCTCAGTTTACTGACCCAGAGGTCACAATCAGAGAAGATTGGGGACAATATTTCATCCTCACTAACACTCAACGCTGGAGCCCCTCAGGGGTGCGTATTCAGCCCCTGACAGTACTCACTGTATATCCATGACTGAGTCGCCAAATACCAGACTAATGCCATTTACAAGTTCACTGATGACACCACCATAGTCAGTCGAATCTCAGATGGTGATGAAACAGACTACAGACGGGAGTTAGAAGACCTGGAAAAATGGTACACTGAGAACAACCTAGCTCTCAATGCTGGCAAAACCAAGGAATTCATTATTGACTTTCAGCACAATGTTACTCATGCCCCCCTACACATTAACAGCACAGGGGTGGAACAAATGGAAAGTGTCAAACTCCTGGGAGTGGTCATTCACAACAAGCTTTCTTGGACTCTTCATGTGGACACATTGGTTACAAAGGCACAACAATGTCTCTTCGTCCTCAAGCAGCTGAGGAAATTTGGCATGAGGGCAAATATCCCTGCCAACTTTTATAGGCCATCGAGAGCATTCTGTCTGGATGTATCACTACCTGGTTTGGCACTCAACTGTACCACTCAAGATCAAAGACAGTTACAGAGAGTGGTGAACTCGGCCTGGACAATCACAAAGGCTAACCTCCCATCTATAGAATCCATCTACCAGGCCCATTGTCAAATAAAGGCCGCCAGCATTCTCAAAGATCCATCCCACCCTGGCAATGTTTTTCCACAATCTCTACCATCGGGGAGAAGGTACAGAAGCCTGAACACATGCACTAGCCAGTTCTGAAACAGTTTCTAACCTACTGTTAGAATACTGAATGGACTCACAAGCTCTCAACATTCGCCCGTACCGGTGTTTTTGTTTTCGCCGCTGTTTACCTATTATTTACTTATCTATGCTACTTAACTCTGTGATCTGCCTGTATTGCTCGCAAGACAAAGCTTTTCACTGTGCCTCGTACACGTGACAATAAATTCAAATCAATTTACATGTATTTGGAAAGACAAGGACGGATTAGGGATAGTCAGCATGGCTTTGTGTGTGGGAAATCATGTCTCATGAACTTTACTGAGTTTTTGAAGAAGTAACAAGGAGGATTGATGAGGGCAGAGTGGTGGGCCTGATCTAAATGGACTTCAGTAAGGCATTCGACAAGATTCCTCATGGTAAACTGGTTAACAAGGTTAGATCACATGGAATACAGGGAACTAGCCATTTGGATAAAGAACTGTCTCGGAGGTAGAAGACAGAAGGTGGTGGTAGAGGCTTGCTTTTCAGACTGGAGGCCTGTGAACAGGGATGTGCCACAAGGATTGGTGCTGGGTCCACTGCTTTCTGTCATTTATGTAAATGATTTGGATGTGAACATAGGAGGTACAGTTAGAAGTTTGCAAATGACACCAAAATTGGAGGTGTAGTGGACAGTGAAGAAGGTTACCTCCGAGTACCACAGGATCTTGATTAGATGGGCTGAGAAGTGGCAAATGGAACTTGATTTAGATAAATATGAGGTGCTGCATTTTGGGAAAGCAAATCAGAACAGGACTTATACACTTAATGGTAAAGCCCTGGGGAATGTTGCTGAACAAAAAGACCTTGGAGTGCACGTTCATATTTCCTTGAAAGCAGAGTTGCAGGTAGATAGGATAGTGAAGAAGGCATTTGGTATGCTTTCCTTTATTGGTTAGAGCATTGAGTATAAGAGTTGGCAGGTCATGTTATGGCTGTACAGGACATTGTTTAGGCCACTTTTGGAATATTACATGCAATTCTGGTCTTTGTGTGAAACTTGAAAGGGTTCAGAAAAGATTTACAAGGATTATTACCAGGGTTGGAAGGTTTGAGCTATAGGGAGAGGCTGAATAGGCTGGGGCTGTTTTCCTTGGAGCATCGGAGGCTGAGGGGTGACCTTATCGAGGTTTAGAAAATCATGAGGGGCATGGATAGGGTAAACAGACAAGGTCATTTCCCTGGGGTAGAGGGGATAGGTTGAGGTTGAGAGGGGAAAGATATAAAAGGGACGTAAGTGGGAACTTTTTCACACAAACGGTGGTGAGATGTATGGAATGAGCTGCCAGAGGAAGTGGTGGAGGCTGGTACAATTGCAGCATTTAAAAGGGGTCTGGATGGATAAATGAATAGGAAGGGTTTAGAGGGTTGTGCACCAAGTGCCAGCAAACGGGACTAGATTAGGTGGGATATCTGGTTGGCATGGATGAGTTGGACCAAAGGGTCTGTTTCCATGCTGTACCAACTCTATGACTCTGTGACTCTAAGTACTGAGAGGCTTTATAAACAAATTCCTTCAGCATAATGCTGGGTCAGCACTGTAGCAACAGTATATTATTAGGCACAAAACTTAGAACTGCGCAAATTAAAGAGATGTATACATCCTTTAATTCAGATCTCCTTCAATTTTCTAAGTTCCTGATGCTGCTGGAACATTAGCTTTTGAAAAAAAAATTGCCATCTAGCTTTATGTTAAAATTTACTTCCACCTTTCCCCCACTGACCCTACAATATATATGACAGATGACTAGATCGTGTCAAATTTAGTCTTGCTGTTTGAACGTAAATCTGGTGATGCAGCTCCAATGTAAAACCTGTCCGAGTTTCATTTCCAATAAACGCAATAAAATTTAGCTCACTGATGCCAGTCTGACAGTCAGGGCACATTGAAAATCCACACCTATATTCTTAATATAGTGTGAATACCATGTTGAGTTATATTCTGGTCAGGTTCCATTTGGCAGAAAGAATGTAATCTTCAGTCCAGCTGATGTCCAGAATTCATCAGACATCACTCCAAACACCTATTCTTCACAATTTGCCTCAATGCACTAGAATGTAATCAATCTTAGACAAACAATTCAGAGATTAGTTGGCAAACAGTGAAAAGAAATTCAATAAATGTGTCAGTGTATGATTTGGAAGCAAAGAGATATCAGATTGACACAACAAAGCCACTCATTCACTAATGCTGCGCAGGAAAAAGGACCCACACATGTGCCCAATTTGTCATTCTGATCCTACAATGACATGTGTCATTCTGATCCTACAATGTCTCTTAATGCCTTCTGAAATGGCTAAGAAATCTATCCTTTTATTTAAAAAAATAACTTTTTTCATTGTCTTATCTCTTACTAATTAATACAAATGATAAGAGGACAGAGATTAAACACAGTTTTAATGACATGCTGCTTTCAGAACAGAATCATATGACACTACATCAATTTGTTAATGGCATGCATATTAGCATAAGCATTTATTTAAATGATTATATTTGACAAACTAAGAAACATGCAATCACAACAGTTCTTATTGATGATTTGGAGATGCCGGTGTTGGACTGGGGTGTACAAAGTTAAAAATCACACAACACCAGGTTATAGTCCAAAGGTTTAATTGGAAGCACTAGCTTTCATTCAAGTAGAACTCTGAGCTCAAAAACTGCATGAGTTTATGTAAAACCCTGTTATCTCACTTTTTAGATTATAATTAATCTAAACATCAGGTCATAGACAGAGAACACAGGGGGCTAACACCTTCAACATATTGTCTAGCTATCACCATTGTTAACAGCTAACCCGAGAATGTAACTTAAAAAAAAAGGGTTTTGTGATTTACACATGAAAGAAGTGAAACTATTACTGTATTCTAACAGCTGAAAGATTTAACAGACAATCAATTCTTCAATGTATAATTTCAGTTACATCACACTGTAAATTTTTGCTATAAATTCTGTGTTACAATCGAGCCCTCCACAATCACCTGATGAAGGACCGGCGCTCCAAAAGCTAGTGTGCTTCCAATTAAACCTGTTGGACTATAACCTGGTGTTGTGTGATTTTTAACTTTGTTCTTATTGATAAAAGTGATGAATTAGTTTTGAAGTGAAATTGCCATTCTACACACAAAAAGAAATCAGGAGCTGGAACCAGCAACTGAAATGAATAAACAGCCAGTTATTCCATTTCTGGTACTATTGTTTGAGGGCAGAATATTAGCCAGAATGGTACTACTCTACTTGTTTTTAAAGTTTTTTTTAAATATCAAGCTCAGCTTGCTTGTAAAATTTGTTGTAACTTTAGAAGAGCAACCCTAACAACATGGTTTTACCTAAGTGATGCCGTGGGATGTCAGATAATAGTGAAGCTGGAACCAATGGTCCTTGTTGACTCAAAGCTAAGCTTGTGACTAACAAGGCCAAATTGACACTTATGAGAATCAGTGACAATAACAAGTTTGCTGGTAAAACTTTGAGCATTCACACGAAAACATGCACCAAACTTGCACATAATAGGCTTAGTGGAATCTAATTAAAGATGGCAACAAGCCCAAGAGAAAGCTTTCTTTAGCAACTCAATAATCGAAATGTCAATTATTCTTAATGGTACTCTGTGGTGAAGTATACATGGCATTAATAATATGTTGTAACTCAACAATGACAGAATTCTAACAAATACAAAAGCTTCCCCAGATTTTCTGGGGGGTTATGTAAATATAAAGTGCTCACTTTTTCAAATTCATTACAACCTCTATGCATTCAATGGGTACAGCATGTCAAGGCCAAATTATAAGATAAAAAAGATGCAGTAGAATTTTAGCAGGATTTCTTGTATAACTTCAGAAGAAAATCCATAGAAACAGTGTTAATAATCATTTACATTGTTGGTCCCAGGTCTGATATTCTGCTGCAGTTATACCACGAGATAGAGAGAACTGCTGAAGAAATTTCAGATCGACGTTTTTAAGTCCAAGAGAAAGTCACTTGACTCAACTCTTACCCTCTTTTAACATGCCATTGTCCCATTTTTGAAATTAATCCAAGCATTTCCTGAAGCCATTACTGCTGACAACTCAAATCCTGTCTCTGAGAAACGACCAGCTGGGTTTGAATTCATGTAATGGCTTTCATGTCCTTAGGATATGTCAAAGTAAATGCTTTTTGATGACATTTACCTACCTAACCAATCGGGGGTGTTGCCAATGGCCTTAGGGGGAGATATGGCATAGTGCAGTTGGGGGTGTTGTTGACCTTAGGGAGGAGTCTGTCCCAATAGACGAGATTACATTCCAATACATCCCAATAATTGACAATCAGTCGGTTGGTGGTGGAGCAGGTTGGGACGTCTCATGGAGGTGAGTGCTAGTGGTTTGTTGCCAGGCAGGTTGGGTAGGATCGAGGTCCTTAAGGTGGGGTAGATTGGAGGCCTCGAGGTGGGGAGGCTCAGTGACATCAAGGTGAGGAGGGTCGGGAGTCTTGAGGAGAGGAGGGTCAGGGCTCGAGGTGGGGATGGTAGGAAGTCTTGAGCTGAGGAGGGTCAGCAGTCTCAAGGTGGGGATGGGAGGGAGCCTCGAGATGGGGAGGGTCAGGAGTCTTGAGGTAGGAATGGTAAGGAGTCTCGAGGTGGGGATGGGAGGGAGCCTCGAAATGGGGATGGTAGGGAGTCCCCAGGTGAGGATGGTAGGGAGCCTCGAGGTGGGGACGTCATCAGTCTCGAGGTGGGAATGGTTGGGAGTCTTGAGGTAGGGAGGGTCGGGAATCTCGCGGTCAGGAAATGCATTGGACCCAAGGCTGGTAATGCACAGATGAGGAGAAGGTTGGGGCAGAAGTAGACTGAGGCTTCATGGTGTTGTGGAGAGGGCACAGTTGGAGACCTGTTGATGGGGCGAGAGGAATGTCAGAGACCTGGTACTGTGGTTGGCTGGGTGGAGGATTCTGGTGTCAAAACCCAATGGTTTCCTAAGCACCTTTATCCAGAAGGCAGGAGTGAAGGGACTTAGGTCTTCAATCCATCACATTCGCATCTCAATTAAATTGCTGCAATTCCCATTGCTCACGTCATCCAATTGCAGTAAATCATCTCGATGATATCTGACCAATGCTGTGCAGAACAGCATCATTTGACATTTGGCCTAGTGAGCCTGGGACTAACTTTGACTTCAGTCTTCCCATGTGAAGCTGTTGAAACATGTTGGTCATTCCATTATTTGCCAATATATTCAGTTGCGTGTTCCCCTGATGAGTTCTGATTTCATTTTTCAATCATCAGTCTAGTTCTGCACCATATGTGGGCAATGAAAAACACACTAAATGTTGCCTTCCACTCCCCACACTGAAAAGCAATATCCCACAGTAAATAAAGTGTTCCCCTTAAACGTATAACTATGACTGAATTGGAAACTTCCATCAAGTCAATCAAAGTGGGTCCAGAAGCCTGAGAGAAGGTTACAAGCTTTAGGATATGTTGAATTCTACATCACCCAAAATCATGGTGCTTCCATGTCATTTTGAACAACTATTTAACAAACTTGTTACCATCTTAGTACAGGAGGCGAAAAGTGCTGGGAATGGCCAGCCAGAGGAGTGCTAAGAGGCTGATTGTAATGAAAACATAAAGTCCAGGCTGGGCAGGTGTTGTAGGGCAGCATTGAATTTTCAGTAGCATTCAGTTCAAGGTGAGAATAGCTGAAGTTTGGGAGCAGGATATCCAAACTCATCCTCACAATGTTTGTGCATGGCCCGCTGGTGAATGAGAGAATAAATGATAAGGAACATGAACCCTCTCCCAAATAAAACAGACGCTTATGAGTTGAAGGAAAAGGCAATGCTATAGTTAACAATTACAATCCATAGCAAGAAGACCAGACCAACCTTCTCCTCTAAGATGGGCTCACAGTGGGAGTAATTGATTCTAGAGGCCCATGTTCCATTTTCGGTACATTCTCTGTACACACTTCCTGTAAAAGCAAAAAAAAATCATACGATCAGGTCTGTGACAAGAAACAGTGGAAATAAAAGTGAAAAGTTTTTATTTTGTATTCATTCAGGGGTGTGCCGCTGGCATTTATTGTCAATCCCTAGTTGCCCTGGAGAAAGTAATAGTGAGCTGTCTCCTTGAACCATTGCAGTCTATGCGCATTCATTATTTTGATAAACAAAAGGTTTTTTTAAATCTTAAACTTTTTGAAGTTTAGTCACTTTTATAGTTAGAAAACAACAGCAAACTCGTACGAAGGAAGTTCCCACAAACGGCAAATAAAAAATTTAAAATGAGCAGACCATCTGTCTTAGATACTATTTACGGGATAAATGTTTTTTAGAACAGCAGGGTGAAAGCCCCATTGACATCTTCAAAATAGTGCCATGTGGTGGCATGTAGTCCAATTATAGTGACTAGAGAGGCCTTTCAGTATTTCATCTGGAAGATAACATCTTCAATATTGCAACACTCCTTTATACCACTTCTTTCCATAAAACAAATCAAAGAAAGTTTGAGAGTGGCAAATAACTCTCTATAATCAACCCATTTCACATTGGCACCCAAATAAAACTTCTATTTTCCTTCCACCCTTTACAACTGTTGACTTTCATTCTTTCCTTAGATCTCCCAGAGTGAGTGAATTATTTGCTTTGTAAGTATCTAATATGAGACAGTAAAAGAAAATCCTATTTCTTAATTTTTCTAAAAGGCAATGTAGAAATCTTGAGCTGAGCTTCTTTTTCATGCCAGTGCTTCATTTTTTGAGAATGCATGCTAATCAAGATCAAACAGCGTCTGTATCTTGCAATAGACTGCCCTGCTAATCATTGCACTTGTCAGCAGATGTGAAGGTATTTCATGCTTTGAGACTATTTCAAATCCTACTGCTGCTGAGAAATATTTGAAGGGCTGACTCCATATGAGGGTTAAAGAGCCACAGCTCTTTAACCCTCATATGGTAAAATGTTTAGGATCAGCGTGGTATTGCCTGGAAGATTTCCATAAGTTCCACTTTATAGCAATATGACAAAAAAAAATTGCTAACGGGATAATTTACAACTTCACTGGGGTCTAATCTGACAAGGTGGTTATCTGTTTGTTACAGAATCCGCTTAATTTTAGTTCAATGTGGAATGAACATGAGTTAGGTTCTATCACTGTCCAACTGCCCCTCACTTCAAAGTTCAGTCAAGTTTTTCACCTTCCATTATCATCTGGCATTTCCCTCTGAACATCAGAATAGAATAGTGTACTCAACTATGCGATTGATTACATGTATACCATTAAGGCTCACATCAGGCAAGTTGTCATTTAGATGGCACGCTACCACGTTGGGGCTTTGGACCCAGCATCCCAATTGGGCAGGGGGAGGGAGAGAAAAAAAACCACTCCCACAGAAAGAAGAACGTGTCACAGCATTTCTTTAAACTCAATCTCTCAGTGAAAGTACAAAATATGGTAATAGATCATTAGAGCATTTCGCAATGCACCAAACATAATGGCTGTAGGCAATATCTGTCAAAGTGCATAACCTGAACAGCTCTAGAAGGTTCCACTTCACTGGCCCATATGCAATTAAGTACAATTTTCTATTGAACAAGACTTTCAGTCATCCATAATGTCAAATAAGCTTTGCTGAATGTGTGTCAAAGTTAAATCTAAATTCTATTTTGTCCTTGTCTGGTGATAGACAGCCAGTCTCTTTCGTTGGAGGTAGAACAAGTGTCCACTGGAGAATAAGGTAATTTAGAGTGAGTGATTGCAAATAAAGGGGTTCAATTGTCAGTATCTTCAGACATTAAAAACTGTGAATATGCTGTGGTATTGTGGTATCTGGACCCAGCTGACCTGCTGTCTAAAACTCCAGCAACAGAGACTGACAGCAGGGATACAAAAGTGTTCAATGCCGGATACTTATTGCTCAGGCTCACAATGCTTAAAACAGCCACTCTAGATGTAGCAATCGCTGCCTAGTGTCCTGAGAATTATTCTTATGCATGAGTCAGTGCTTCTGATGAGAATGGATAAATGACCTACAAAGAAACGCTTGCTTTCATTTATTTTTTAATCTAATGCACTGAACAGGAAATGGATGGGATTGGACCTGTTGGCCATATTACACTCAACTCAACTTTATGTTTTATCAAAATCCTGCCCTAATGCACAACAATGCAATGGAAGGAGAGAAGGAAAGCAAGTAGTGGAAGAAATTTAGCAAGATGTTTATGTAGTGTTTTCCATGATTTCAAGGTGCTACAAGCAATTAAGTATTCTTGAAGTGTAATCACTGTTGTTGAATAGTGGTCGATTTGCAAACAGCAAACTCATACAAACAGCAACGCAATAATGACCAAAAAGAAAATCTGTTTTCAATAACATTAAATGAGTGATAAACCTCGAGGCAAAGGCAATTTGGATAACTCCCTCAATGATCTTCAAAATAATGCCATGGATTCTTGTTCATCCACTCAGGAGAAAGTGAGGACTGCAGATGGTGGAGATCAAAGTCAAGAGTGTGGTGCTGGAAAAGCACAGCAGGTCAGGCAGCATCCAAGGTGCAGGAGAATCAACATTTCGGGCATCACAATTCCTGGCAAAGGGCTTATGCCCGAGACGTCAATTCTCCTGTTCCTCAGATGCTGTCTGACTTGCTGTGCTTTTTCAGCACCACATTCGCCCACTCAGGGCTTTGGATAACATTTCATCCAGGAAATGGTATTTCCAGTGGGAATCATGTACTCAATTCTTCACTGCCATCAATTTCTTCACTTGGTTGTGACCCCAAGGCCTGGTGTTGGATTTGACCTCACAACATTGGGCCTCAGAGGCCATCACGCAGCCAAGCGAGGACTCTGGCAGACAGAAAAGTGTACAATGCCTTATCATTAACTCATGTTTGAATGTTATTTGGGGAAAATCATATAGTCATTGTCTGCACAGCAAGATCCTAAAAATTCAGACAAAAGAAATGTTATGGGGCAGGATAGGTAATTATTGAGTTGGATTTGGCAAGATACAGTGAGAAAAATTATCAGGCCTCATGGCAACAAACTCTTCAAAAGCTCAGCGCAACTCGGTCTTACCAAAAAAATGCAAGATTTATCTCAAAGTCTTTTCAATAGTGTTCATTTGGGAATGAATGCAGCCCAGGAGATTGGGAAAATTCCCTACTTTCCTCCAATGTTATCCTAGTTTGTTGTGTATCTACCGCACATGTAGATAAGACCCAGGTTTAATATATCATCAAAATACTACCAGTGATTTATAATCAGAAACAAAAACAGAAGCTGCTGGAAAAGCTCATCAGGTCTGGCAGCATTTGTGCAGAGAAATCAGAGTTCATGTTTCGGGTCTGGTGACGCTTCCTCAGAACGGGTCTCAGTGTTTTACAATGTTGCACTCCTCCAGTAGTACAATCTAATTGTTTTAGAATTGGAGTATTAATCCAAACTATATACTTAAGTCTTAAACCAAAATATACAGATACAAAGAGAAGTAGACTATAGCCCTAATCATGTTCCCGCTGCAGTTAGTAAGTGTAACCTTTTGCTCTACACGCCCTCCATCTGTACTAATGTTAAATTCTTCCAGAAAAAAACTTGGATCAATTTCAAGAGCAACACTAGCAAATTTCTCTTTGGCTACTTAAGGCAATCATTTTTAATGCTTCCAGAGGTTTTGCTTCCACTGTCTAACCTTTATGTTAACTCTTTGCATGCAGAAAATATGGTAACTCTCAATCTTGACTTTCCTTTTAATATGTCCAAACTCATGTTCCCTTTTCTTACCTTAGTAATACAATCTAAAATACTACTTCAGACTTTTATATATTTTTCTCTTAACTATTTTGTATATCACTATAAGGTCACTTCTGAGATGTAGGGGAAAATGAGGACTGCAGATGCTGGAGAGCAGAGTTGAGAGTGTAGTGTTGGAAAAGCACAGCAGGTAAGGCAGCATCCGAGGAGCAGAAGACTCGATGTTTTGGGCATAAGCCCTTCATCACTTCTGAGATGTATCTTTTAAAATGTTTTTTTTCTACCTATTTTTTACAACTAAGCCCTCAAAAAACTAAGGATCAGCCACTTGTGTAAAATTCAATTGTATTTTGGAAATTTGACTCCATGGGCAGCACGGTAGCACAGTGGTTAGCACTGCTGCCTCACAGCACCAGAGACCTGGGTTCAATTCCCGCCTCAGGTGACGCTCTGTGTGGAGTTTGCACATTGTCTGCGTAGGTTTCCTCCGGGTGCTCCGGTTTCCTCCCACAATCTAAAAATGTGCAGGTTAGGTGAATTGGCCATGCTAAATTGCCTGTAGTGTTAGGTGAAGGGGTAAATGTGGGGGAATGGGTCTGAGTGGATTGTGCTTCAGTGGGTCGGTGTGGACCTGTTGGGCAGAAGGGTCTGTTTCCACACTAAATAATCTAATCTTTACAGATCTGTTCTTAGAAGTGTAAAATTTGTTAGAATCCTTAAGCTGACGAAGGAGCTCGTTCTTCATAAGAAAAGGACAAAGTGGTCCTTTCTCAAATAGTCATGTTTACTTTCAGTTTCCCAAAGATGCTTTGACTAAATGACATTCTTCAGCGTTCTGCTCTGATGAAGAGTTACCAGACTCAGAATGTTGGTTCTGCTTTCTGCCCATAGATGCTGCCAGACCTGCTGAGTTTCACCAGAAATGTTTGTTTTTGTTCAGATCTCCAGCATCTGCAGTTCCTATTTTATTCTTCAGTGTGGGTCAAGGTAGGAAGAAATGAAGTTCACAAAACTTGTCCTGATTCAGGGCTTCACTGGACTAGAGAGATTATCAAGGAATCTTGGACATGCTCTTCAAAATACCCATTTCATTCATTTTAATAATCAGAAAATTGTGTGATCTCAGTTGTGAGTCCTTGTATGCAAAGCTCCACATCAAAACTGAAGAATCAGAAAACAGATCCTGCGTGTTGACAGGCTGACTGACCTTGGATGACAATACACACAAGAGCATATATATATACACACACATACACACACAAAAATACACTTTGTTTCTCTAAACAAAATTGAAATAATAATAATTTATTGCTAAAGACATCCCAATTTCAAATAGTTAAAAGCATTTGGAGAGCTTCTCTGTCAAATCACTAGCCATGAAGTGACAGAATTCATTGGCAAGGTGTTAGCCTAGATACCATCAGCAGATATTGAATGACTAGCTTAGCTCCATTCCTTTCATCTATTTGAGAGTTATACCTGAAACTTACAGATCAAATAGGTCAGGCTTAGCTGGCTTTTTTTTCAGTCAGGATTATGTCAGCTTCTGTCAGTTTGTAACACTGTCACCTTACTTAAAACTTTCTGACTGGGGAAATCCATTACTTCCGTAGGATAAAAGCCACAAGGGAAACAGACAAAAATAGTTAAATGCAGATGAGGTATATCCTAAATAGTATCTCATCAAACAATTGAAAAGGCCACACTGCAGAATTTGAGGATACAATGCAGACTGGCCCTCCAATGCAGCACTGAAGGAACAGTGTATTGCCAAAGACACAGGTCGTTAGATGAGGCATCAGTTTCTCCCTGTGCAGTTGAATGTCCAAAATTCATTCAGAACAATGGAGAAAAGATGGAACATTCTGATCAGTAGTTTTCCCTCATTGGATCTCATTATTTTAGGCAGTAAAATGGCATGGTAGCCACTAGAGTTACATATGCAATCACTCCCACATGTGCTGAGTTTTCTAATGCAATTTGGTTTCTTTCATAATCCACATTACAGGTCCCAGGTGAGGTCATTACAATATATTAAAATAAGGACCACTGGATGCAGCCTTGGATTTCTGCTGACGGTATACAAAAGGAGTTAGAATAGATTCTGAAACACTGGGTATAGTGATGGCCAGGTTAGCTGAGAAATGCAAAAAGTAGCTTTTGAGTTTGAGGTGTGTGGAAAAACTAATTATTATTTACAGCAACCGGGAATAACTTTCAGAGCAAATCTTGTTGGCATTCTGCCCAGGTGTAGTCTCCTCAGCATAACATTGAAATGCCAAAAAGGATTACAAGCTGAAGTGCTGCATGAGAACTTGAACTCAGAAATTCCTGATTGGAAGATAGGTCCTAGAGTAACTCATTCACACTTTTCCATCCTTCTGTTAGATCATGGCTGGTCTATGCTTCAACTCCATTCACTCTCCTTTTCTCCTGGTGCTTGATCGTGCTTGATCTGTGTCTGAGGTTCCAAGATGAACAGGAAGTATTGACAGTTTGTCCTGATTTTGATCTTAGTAAACTTGTACTAATTGTACTAACTGACTTAACAGAGAAATTTTGGATAATAATTCAGGAAAATGCACATTGGGAGATTGGGCGTAGAGGCACACTGTGCTCCTGCAATAACTTGTCTTTACACAGAGACAATAGACAATAGGTGCAGGAGTAGGCCATTCTGCCCTTCGAGCCTGTACGACCATTCAATATGATCATGGCTGATCATCCTTAATCAGTATCCTGTTCCTGTCTTATCTCCATAACCCTTGATTCCACTATCCTTGAGAGCTCTAGCCAACTCTTTCTTAAATGAATCCGGAGACTGAACCTCCACTGCCCTCTGGGGCAGAGCATTCCACACAGCCAACCCTCTCTGGGTGAGGAAGTTTCTCATCTCTGTCCTAAATGGTCTACCCTGTATTTTTAAGCTGTGTCCTCTGGTTCGGCACTCACCCATCAGCGGAAACATGTTTCCTGCCTCCAGAGTGTCCAATCCTTTAATAATCTTATATGTCTCAATCAGATCCCCTCTCAGTCTTCTAAACTCAAGGGTATACAAGCCCAGT
>NC_057713.1:31903904-32033667 GCF_004010195.1 Chiloscyllium plagiosum | reverse complement strand
TGTAGACCATCAGGCCCTGGGGACTTATCAATCTTCAGACCTAACAGTCTCTCCAACACCAATTCCTGGCAAATATAAATTCCCTTCAGTTCAGGTCCTTCAGCCACTGTTCCCTCAGGGAGATTGCTTGTGTCTTCCCCAGTGAACACAGATCTGAAGTACCAATTCAATTCTTCTGCCATTTCTTTGTTCCCCGTAAATATATTCCCCCGTTTCTGTCTTCAAGGGCCCAATTTTAGTCTTAACCATTTTTTTTGCCTTTCACATACCTAAAAAAGCTTTTACTATCCTCCTTTATATTTTTGGCCAGTTTACCTTCGTACCTCATTTTTCTCTGTGTATTTCCTTCTTAGTAATCCTCTTTAAAAGCTTCCCAGTCCTATGTTTCTTAACTTCCCTCGTCAGCCATGGTCACCCATGCCTCCTCCTAGGATCTTTCTTCCTTTTTGGAATGAAATGATCCTGCATCTTCTGCATTATACACAGAAATATCTGCCATTGTTCCTCCACTGTCATCCCTGCTAAGGTATTGCACCATTGAACTTTGGCCAGCTCCTCCCTCATAGCTCCATAGTTCCCTTTACTCAACAGAAATATTGTCACTTCCGATTGTACCCTCTCCCTCTCAAATTGCAGATTGAAGCTTATTGTATTATGGTTACTACTTCCCAATGGCTCCTTTACTTCAAGGTCCCTGATCAATTCTGGTTCGTTGCACAATACCAGATCCAGAATTGTCTTCTCCCTGATAGGCTCCAGCACCAGCTGTTCTAAGAATCCATCTCGGACGCAGTCCACAAAGTCTCTTTCTTGAGATCCAATACCATCCTGATTCTCCCAGTCTACCTGCATGTTGAAATCCCCCATAACAACTGTAGTAACATCTTTGCGACAGGCCAATTTCAGCTCCTGATTCAAATTACATCCAAAATCCAGACTACTTTGGAGGCCTGTAGATAACTCCCAAGAGGGTCTTTTTACCCTTAGAATTTCTCAGCTCTATCCACACTGACTCTACATCCCCTGATTCTAGGTCCCCCACGCAAGGGACTGAATATCATCCCTTACCAACATGGCCACCCCACCCCCTCTGCCCAGTCAGTCTGTCCTTACGATAGCACGTGTAGCCTTGAATATTCATTTCCCAGGCCTTGTCCACTTGAAGCCACGTCTCAGTTATCCCCACAATATCATATCTGCCAATTTTCAAAAGAGCCTCAAGCTCCTCCATCTTATTTCTAATGCTTCATGCATTCATATATAGACATTAGATGGGAAATCAAAAATATTGCAGTGAGACACTCATTTATTGAAGATGGGATACATTCTTGGGAGAGACTTTCACTTTGAATCTAATCCAGATGCAGTGATGTGATACTGGGTTACTGGAAGAATTCTATTCTCAACCTTCAGCTAAATGAAAATAAATACAAAATAAAGAAAATTTGAGTGTAATAGCTAGCAAAGAATAAACATAGGTTGCAATATTCATCACTGTACTGTAGCTTAATCTAAAAGATCTATGTAGGTCCATGACAACCATTTAGATCCCAATTAATCTTTGAATGCTTGGATGATTCCGTCCTTCAATGTTTTTCTCTTTTCAATTCCTGTCACTAGTCACAATTTTTTTTATTCCCAGCACAAAAAAAGTCACTTCTATCCCTGCCTTCTTTCTAAATTTGGAGATTTGATATTACATGTGTCAGGTTTGGGTTACAAAAAGACAAACAGCTGCATGGAATGGATCAATCCTCCAGCTGGTGGAACTGTTAACAACAGGATGCAGTGTAAATGCAAGGTGCGGTCTTATGATATTGACAATACATTTTATGGTGAGCCGTGGTGTTCACCAAGTCACGCACGAGCAACTATTGCTTACCATTACCACCTAGCAAAGTTGTATTAACAATGTTCAACTTGGGAACACCTACATTCAGGAAGCTTAATAGTGTCTTTAAAGTTGAGATGGCTCCGAGCTGTATGACTTGAGATGGAACCTCAAAACCAAATGTACTCAATTGCATTCTCAATATTTTAAAAAACTGAACCAGGAGTTTCCACATTATGCCAAAGTTAATGATTGCTGAATAATGACTCATAAATCAAACTTGAAGCAATGGAGCTCCTACTAGTGGAGTGTCATCTTTCATCACTTGACTCTTATGATCTTGTGTTCTTTTGGCTCCGCTAACCCTAGAAGCCAAAGTCATACAGGACGACTGGGAAAACAGAGGGAAGTAGTTCTGAAACATTGCAAATTTGGTTACCTGATTTAACTCCAGTGACACTGCTATTCATACTGAGAAGACACTAAGTCATGATTCTGCCAACCTGCACCTCTTCACTTTGGAATTGGAAGAATGGGATTTTTTTCCTCATATTGGGGGCACCTATTGGACAAAGAGAAATGATGCTGGATTTTATGGGCCCTGTTGAGATGACTATAAAGGCTTATTGCTTACCCATCAGAACACGACTTTACCAATGGCAAGGCAGGTGCCCGGTATGCCATCCAGCTTTGGACCAATTGAGACCCTTAATTAGTCACTGGATGGTCACTTATAAGACTCATCCTTCTGTCACTGGAATTTAATCAGATATGTTCCCCAAATGTCCAGCCTTGCAACATCAGTTGTATAGGTTTGTAGTGGGTAAGGGGGCAGAGGTTGCCTTTTTAATGTGACCACCAGAACCATTAGATGGTCTTCCATTTTACCCTCTACCAGTTCACCACCATGACCCCCATGCACCCTGGACTCCTACTTCTGCCATGACCCCAAACCTGGACCATATAGCCCCTGACTAACCCTTTCCCTCCTTCTCTCCTCCCCAACTTACCGTTCACTCTGGCTCAAATGCACCTGGTGATTGGAGACTGGTTGCATTCCCAGTAGTAGCTCAGTCGTGCTCCTTAGACCTGAGAGTAGCCTGCCGTTTGATCAAAATTTTGCTTGAATATCTACTTATGAGATCCTATGTCAAGCTTTGTCAGATTATATTTTCACAGAGGACACTGGACACTTTGATCTGTCAAATGTCCTGTAAGTTGCTGTTATTGTCGTAGACAGACCAACATCTATTTCTGACTGAAATGTTATTTGCTACTGAGTTATAAATGAGGTTTGTAATTAAAAAAGAATGAAGTAGATTTCATACTGATTGACAGGTACAGATTGGTTTCACATTTCAAATTGAGATGTATTGAATTCGGTTGGATGTTTAAATGAAACCAACTGAATCTTACTGTCCCGTGAGGAAGCATTAACGCTTCTGTCAAAAAAAACTCAATTCAGACTCAATCTCAATCTTTCTGCAGCTTAGACTCATTTACCTTGACCAGTAATTCCGAGAAATATAGGAGTGAAACATGATCATGCAGGAAATTGGACGAAACAAATGTTGTCTATCAGACTGACAGAGTCAATGACACAGTCTGAAAAATCCAGTATAACATTTACTTCCTTAATCCTCAATCAATGTTACTGCAATCTGTTCTGCTTCCTTATGACTTTGTCAACACTGTCATCTTCCATTGTCTCACTGCAATTGATCATACACAGTAACACACTCCACTTCAAGTTACTGGATCTAGGCAGTTTTCATTCCTTACATCGGAACTGAAATCTTTGTCACTTTTTAAAAAAAGTTTATGATTACACCAAACACATTATTAGGTTTCAGTTACATTACAGTCGTTCATACTACAGTAATGTCTCCCTGAATGTTTGTTTTCCCTGTGTGAACATTCACCACCACCATTACCACAGCCTTTGATCCAGAACCATAGAAATTGAAAGTTAAACATACACTGTGTTCTGGAATAACCTTTACTGAGTTGGTGAACATATGACACGATGACAAAACTTGAATATTTTCTGAGCAAGGTCATACGTGGCTCTACTACCTTCCTTAACATCAGTGAAATTTGTCATTTAAGTATTGGCTATTAAGAGATGTGAACCTGTCCTCACCAAGTACAAGAAGGTACTGTTTAAATGTATTACACTTGCAGAATGTAAGAACTGTAACATATATTTCTAAATGAATTGATCACGTTAATTGTAACATGCTGTTTTCTGAAACAAAACTGTATTTGCAGTTTAACGTTTTGAGTTTGATTGACTCTCCTTCATTAGTCAAACACAATATTTACTGTTTCTCTCTCCACAGATGTGGACAAACCTGCTGAGTTTCTACAGCATTCTCTCATTTTGTTCAGATATTCAGCATCTGCAGTATTTTGATTTTATTACCAGCTGTTTCCTACTGTTCAGAACAGTAAAACTCGAGGATATGGTCTGAACTGTTCCTCCATGAAATGTGGGTTGTGGACTCAGAAAGGACAGAGCTGGGACCTCAGCAGGAGTGCAGAAGGAAGTGCTCATTAGAGGCTTCCTCCAGGAGCCCGGTCCAACTAAGGATAGTGTGTGTGTGGGATCCAAAGCAGGAGTGCCAACCACTGCTCCTAACATCTCTTCAAGTGCCTTTTATAATCTCTATTCAAACTTAGTGCCAGCTCATGCAACCCATAATTCTCACTACCCTTTTTTCTTTACAATTACCATGCCAATTCCCCCAGTGTTCTCCATGGGCAGATTTCATGACCCATAAAAGTACCTTTTGTTGAATTCACTTTTCAAAAAAAAACAAAATCCATCCTTATTACCCAGAAGTAAAACTTAGCAGAACTAGCGAATGATATATACTGTTCCAAATGGCTTGCATACTTCCAAATGGAGCACTGGATGATACATATTTTACACATATTTATGAACACCTTTTCAATTTTTCAACTTTTAACAATATCAAGCGATACCTTATATCTCCCAAAAGGCTACGTGACCTCTCTCAAAGGTGCTTTGGAACATACCCAAAAAGAGTACCTATTGTACAAGGTTATAATTCTGAAAGATTTAATGTTAGAGTTTATATTAAACTCCACTTAATCTGCCAACGCAATACCTGGACAGGGAAAATACAGAACAGATTAGGATCTTTTAGAGTGAAGACCAATATCCTTGGCTCCTCATCAGCTTCGTAGCCAAGTGTAACTTCCGAATGTAACCTGTACATGATTAATATTATGCAATAAACTTCAGCTGTTTAAAACAAGGGTCTCTTTGTTAAGACACAATTTTCCTCTCAGTTTCCTCTGCTGTAAATCTAGTATAACTTTAGGCCTAGTCAAGGAAAGAGCACGGTGGCAGCAAACAAGTCAATGACAAGCTGGTACTGGTGGGCATCACAACAGTCCAGCAATTTCTGTTCTTTTCCCTAGCAGGCCTAAAGTGCATAATATGCATTGGAAATCTTACTAGTAAAGATCAGATCAAACTAAGACAATTACACTTTAATATGTGCAACTACATCTGGGAACTGCAGATTTGCACATTAGAATTCACCTAACCCTGTTGAAAACAATACTATCATGTTCGAGAGCAGGACTCCTGGATTTGGGTATCCACCACCATTTTTGTATCATTGGAGAGATCTCTGCCTTGACTAAAATTCAATTATCAATCTCTATATCTAAGGCATTGCTTTCAACTTCAATTAACCATCCACAGTTGGCTTTTCTGTAAGGTCAGACCTTTTGATTCCACTTTTGCTTTTCAAACTTTCTCCTCAGCCACCATAATGACAGCTTCATCAAAAACAAAACCAATCGTTTGTTATTTTAATATTATCCAGCTCTCAAGACCAGTTATTTTGCTGACTGACATTTGACTGAATAAACTGTTTATTCTCCAAGGACTGGAATTAAAAAGCTTAATCTCATTGATTTACGGGACTTCGCTGAAAATAATAAAAAGATGCAAATAATGCTTGAATGTCATTTTGCAGAAGATCATTATATTTTCCAAACCTGTTGGATTTATTTAATGCTCTCAGCTATTGTTTATATTTTTATTCTATTTGTTAACCTTTTTGCTTTCTCCCCAATATCTCTCTGTCTCGCCAGTTTTAAGATATTTCTTAATATCCACCTCCTGAGCAAGCTTTTGGCCACTTTAGCTCAGTGTCTATTTTTTGCAGGATTATCCTCCTTCAAAGCATTTTGAACATTATACTATCTGAAAGATGCTATATAAATCAAATTGATATAATTATTGTAAAGCAGCACTACCCAGTACCTATTTGCATTGATGTCAGAACATTTTACTGAGAGTCGAGGGTCACAGGAATCAAATAGTGGAGTTTGAGTTTTAATACTAAAACCTGAACTCTGTGACCCTGATCTCTTCAACAGGAACTTCCCACTGGGAGTACAGAATTGTGGAGTCTCTGCTGTGGGTGGCTAACAGTGATTCATTGCTCTGGCATTTGCAGTTTAATTCACAAAATTAACAGCAGCTCACACACAATTTTGAAAGCAAGTAATTTGCTTTATTTGGGCAGGTCAAGCACCTACAAGTGATTTGCCTAAAAAAAAACAAATTGCTGTATCAGCCTGGAACTGAGTGCTTCATAACATAAGCACTACAAATGTATACCTGTAAGGTCAAAAACTCTACTAGAATGAGGGGAGTGACTCTCCCTTGATGAAATTTCTGCAGGTGTCAGTTCTCAGAGTGGAAACAGGAAGGACAATCTATAATACAATGATTCAGAAAGTCCTATTGGACAGTGACTGCACAGTGTGCATAAGAAAATGTAGTTTCTGTTGGTCTTATGATGGAGTTACTGCAATGGAAAAAGGAACAGTATGAAGGAATTCTGATTTGTGAGTATTCTTGGGCTGAGCAGAATATCAAACTCCAAATGCAAATGTAATAAGAAGTTTCAGAACAATGTTGCCTACATCATTTTTAAGTCTTTATTTATTCACTTAACAAGTTGTGGACATCGTTGGCTGGGCCAGCATTCATTGTTCATTGCTTGTTATCTTTGAGAATGTGGCAATGAGCCGATTTCTTGATGCTGAAGTTCACTTGGTGTAGGTACACCTACAATGCTGTTGGGAGAGAGTTCAAAGATTTTGAACCCAATGACTCTGAAGGAACAATAATATATTTCCACATCAGGATGGTGAGAGAAACTTGCAAATCATGGTGTTCCAATGCATCTGCTATTCTTGTCCTACAGGCAATGTGGGTTTGGAAGGTTCTATCTAAGGACTCTGGGTGCATCTTGTAAATGGTATACACTGCTGCTCCTGAGCATCAGTGGTGAAGCAAATGTATGTTTATGGATGTGGTGCCAATCAAGCTTCTTGTTTTGTTCTGGATGATGTCAAATTATTTAAATGTTGCTAGAGATGCATTCATCCAGGCAAGTAGGGAGTAATCCATCACACTAGTGGCTTGTGCCTTATAGATGGGACAGGCTTTGCAGAGCCACTGCTGAGCTCCTAGCTTCTTACATTGCTGTCACAGCCACTGTGTCTACATGGTTAGGTCAGTTCAGTTTCTGGTCAATGATAACCACCAGCATGTTGATTGTGGAGAAATTCAGTGATGGAGATGGAATATCAAGTGTTGATGGATAGTTTTTCTTATGTTTGAAATGGTGATTGCCTGGTATTTGTGTGGTGCTTTTTACTTACTTACATTTGTCAGTCCAAACATGGATATTTTCCAGGTCTTGCTGCACTTGAACATGGACTGCTTCAGTATCTGAAGAGTCACAAATAGTGTTGAACATGGTGCAATCATCAATTAATGGGAGAGCAGGATCACAGGAATCAAACATCACAGTTCAGGTTTTAATACTAAAGCCTGAAACATCCCCACATCTGTCAATTGGATGTTGGCAAGTTCATTGATGAAGTAGCTGAGAAACTCATGCAGAGATGTCCTGGAGCTGAGATGACGGACTTCAACCAGGGTCACCTTCCTTTGTGCCAGGTACCACTCCAGCCACACAAGAGTTTTGTCTCTGATTGACTTCAGTTTTTCTAGGGTCCTTTAATGATACACACAGTCAAATGTGACCTTGATGTCAATGGCTTTCACTCTCATTTCAGCTCTGGAATTCAGCTCATTTTTCCATGTTTGAACCAAGACTGTAATGAGATCAGGAGCTGAGTAAACCTGGCAGAACCCAAACTGAGTTACTGGGCAGGTTATTGCTGAGCAAGTGCTGCTTGACAGCACTGTTGATGATATCTTTCATCACTTTCTCGATGACTGTGTGCTGCATTCCCTCTATCTTCCTTTCTGCTGTGCTGGCCTCAGGGCTCCATGCATGGCAGTGACTTCAGAACCAGACATCAATCCCATCCATGATCAGCGTGCTGACACTGATCACTGTGTGGGGAAACTTGCAATGGCTGTGTGCATGCAACTTAGAGGGAACATTGATTGAGAGACGACAGATGGGTTGGTAATTGGCCAGGTTGGATTTTGTGTACAGGACATACCTGGGTAATTTTCCATAATGTCAGGTAGATGTCAGTATTGTAACTGTACTGGAAGAGCTTGGCGATGGGAGCAGGAAGGTCTAAAGCACAAATCTTCAATACTATTGCCACAATGTTGTCAGCACCCTTAGCTTTTACAGTATCTAGTGCCTCCAACTAGCTCTTGATATCACAGGTGTTGAATTGTCTTAGCTGAAGACTGGTATCTGTAATGCTGAGGACGGCTGAATGAAGTGAAATGGATCATCTACTCAGCATTTCTGGGTGAAGATTGTTTCAATGACTTCAGCTTTGTCTTTTGCATTATTGGGGATAGGGATACTTGTGGAGCCTTCAGTGAGTAGTTTAATTGTCCACCATGATTCATGACTTGATCTTGCAAGACTACAGAGCTTAGGTCTGATCCATTGGTTTTAGAATCGCTTAACTTTGTCGATCTCTTGCTGCTTACACTGTTTGCTCCACAAATTGACCTGCTTTGTAGTTTTGCCAGGTTGACACTTCACTTTTAGGTATGCCTGGTGCTGCACCTGGCATGCCCTCCTGCACTTTTCGTTGAACCAAGCTGATCCTCTAGCTTGAAGGTAATTGTAGAGTAGGGGCTATGCTGTACCACGATGTTACAGATTATGTTGAAGCATGATTCTGCTGCTGCTCGTGGCCCACAATACCTCATGGATGTCGTGTTTTGAATTGGTACATCAGTTGTAAGTCTATCCCACTTAGCACTTGATGGACACTGATACAGCTGACTGCCCACAAGCAAGTCGGTGTACAATATTGTTCATTCATGTTAAAGGGATAAACATAGACATTCCTTGGACCTTAGCTAAAACCTGTTTTTAAATCATTTTAATTATTGGGTGTTACCACAAACTATCCTCGGTGTTACCACAAGTAAGCCTTGACAGATTTCCCACATGATTCTGTGTCAAGTCTTGCCACAGCCTGCGTTATTCAGACACCTATAAGATTCCACCATGTTTTCTTCTAATCGGGAAATACACCATTATTGTTAAACTATTCAGGAGTCAAAGCACAGAAAGGGTACTGGAAAAGGGGAACTTTCTCCCACATAGGCTGCAGATTCAAAACCAAACTTGATAGGTATTTGCTAACTTATGGTATGAAGGCCTGTGAAATCCAAGTAAGTAAATGTAGTCAAGGTGTAGACTGGACATATCTAATTAAATAGCAAAGTAGATTGGAGGATTTGGAAAGCCTACTCCTGTCTGCTCTAATCATGCCTGTGCTAGCTTTCTGACAGCACAATTCCCTTCTTCTAATAAGTTTCCATTTTTTCTGCTCAAATACTTATTCACTTCCCTACTGAATTCACTATTGTGAAATCTAGTTTCACCACTGATTCTGTTGGGGTATTCCATTTCTGACATCCCACTGCATAATACTCTTCCTAATCTCTTTTAAGGTTTTGGTTAACCTTAAATTCAATCCTTCTACTTTTGGCTATGTTAAGCACGGAAGAGAGGCTCAGAAGTGTAATTTGCTTCTTGTAGAACTCCCATAGGAGAAAGGAAATGAACTCTGGCTCCCAGTAAACATCAGCAGAAAGAACATATCTCAAGCCAGATTTTACTGCAACAAATCTTTCAATTGTATCATTTTTTTTTTCCCGTAATCCATTCATAGGAAGTGGGGATTGCTGGCTGGCAACTATTGCCCATTGAGCAGTTGAGAGTTAACCACATTGCTGTGGGTCTGGAGTCACATGTAAGTCACTCCAGGTAAAGATGGCAATTTCCATCCCTAAAGGCACTTCCATTAAATTCAACTTCTACCTTCTGCCATGGCAGGATTTGAACCAAGGACCCCAGTACATTATCCGGATCCCTAGATCAATAGTGTAGCGACAATACCACCAGGTCATCACCAACCCTCTGCTATGCAACTCTACTGCTCAGTGGACTTGCTTCACAGCCTCTAGCTCGAAAATAGATGTAGGTGTGAGCTAGTAACAGTGCAGTTAAGGAATACAAAGCACCTGAGATCTGCCTGGAAGACCTGAGAGGCAGAGTGATGCATGAAGGTAAACTTCAATATCAAATCAGGTACAGAAGGAGAAACAGAGGGAAAGAAAGAGTGGACTAAGAGAAGAAAAACAGGCAAAAAGATGAAGTAAACATACTAATAAGGGGCAGCATGGTGGCTCAGTAGTTAGCACTGCTGCCTCACAGCACCAGGGACCCAGGCTCAATTCCAGCCTCGGGCGACTGTCTGTGTGGGGTTTGTACATTCTCCTCGTGTTTGCGTAGGTTTCCTCTGGGTGCTCCAGTTTCCTTCCAAAGATGCGTGGGTCAGATGAATTGGCCATGCTACGTTGCCCACAGTGTTAGGTGCATTAGTCGGAGGGAAGGGGGTCTGAGTGGTTTACTGTTCGGAGGGTCGGTGTGGACTGGTTGGGCCGAAGAGCCTGTTTCCACACTGTAGGGAATCAAATCTAATCTCATTTAATAACAGTTATACAAAATCAAATGCAGGAGGAGCCCCTTCAGCATTCTTCTATTCAATAATGTCATGGCAGGTCAGATTTTAATATAAAATGCTCATTCCTCCCTTCTCTAATTACCTTTCAATCTCCTTTTAAGCAATAATTGTTTTTTAAAATCTTCCAAGTTAATTCACAAGCTGAAGGAAGGCGACTTACAATTAGCAATATTCATTATCAGCTCGGTTGGCCAGAAGCCATAAACATTAATAAAAAGATGAAATTACACTTTCAGTTTAACTGAGAAAAATATAAGAAAAAGGGCCATGGCACTAGGAAAAGAGGGAAAAATTCTTTGTCAAACTAAGAAAGTACAGAGACCTCAGGAAAAGAGGGAGTAACTGAATGCTGCTGAAGGTAAATTTAGGGATTACTCAGGGAAAAGGGAAAAACTTTATGAAAAAACAGCATGAAGATGAGAAAGGGAAGCAAAGTATGTGGAAAAGAGAGATCTCACTTCTCACAATGGGCATCATTACTATCAACTTGCCATTTCACGAGGCACAACTGCAAGTGACAGTGAAAGGGCTGGAAAATGAACTTAGACCAGGTGTAGAGAATGGGAAAACCTAAGAATTTACTAAGGTTGGAAACCAGCAAAACTTTAATGAATTTAGTGACAAAGTCTAGCAAAAGAAGAAAAGGCAAGAAAAATTAAAAATCTATAAAGACTGGGACTCAGTAATTAAGACATGATTTTGGCATGAATATTTATGAAAGCTGCAGCCAGAAAGTTTCATTTTAAAAACTTATGTACAGGGAAGTGCTTTAATAGAGTCTGAAAAATGGGATAATATCCATTTTACCCAGGAAGAGGTGGGAAGACTCCATCTTGGTGGAAGAAGGTGAGAAACCCTATAAGAAGTCACTTTGGTTGTACCTGATTTGATATTGAAGTTTACCTTCATGCATCACTCTGTTAAACCTAGAAAAAGCACAAAACTACATGGCCACTACCTAATGCAGTATTAAAAATCAATAGATTTAAAAATCTTGAAAACAGTAAATCACTACTGAATAGCCAGTCATTTTATTTTAAGCTTTATGAAGAACTTAATAGTCTTACAGTTTTCCAAATTTAAAATTGACTGGAAAATTAAGGGAATGCTGCACAGAGTCTAGCAATCCAATTTAAGTATTCCTGAATTCAAGAGTAAAAACTTAACAAACACCAGATTATAAGTGATGTTGTGATGATACAGGTTGAAAACAGATTTACAGAAGTAAGATTAATCAGAAATTGCAAAGAAATGCAAAAGGTTTAATACATCCGAGCAGGTTCATGGTCAGATATGGACCATAGAGAAACAAGATTGAATTTCACAGAGGGGACAGTTCTTAACAAGCAGATTTATTTATAAACTACAAATCTAACACTAAATCCACATGTAGCCCATAAATACTGAGTTGCCGAAAAGGAGGAGATTACACCAGAAAAGACCTTTCAAAAAGATAACCAAAGTACGCATCGGGGAAATTAGTAACCTCAATGATCCAGGATTCACAGAACTTGTTTGTATCAACGAACATCCTTCTAAACTTTACCTAGGCAAAGTCACAATCCATGATAGAAGAAGCAGATGCAGAATCCTATAGAGAAGGGACTGTATTGAATCAACGAAATAACTGTCAACAGCATGAGTTTTCTCTAAGTTACGTGGCAATGAGAGTAAAACAGTTAAAAATATTTCTGTGGTGCACATTCAAAAATCTTCATTTTTGTGCTTGCACATGTCACCACCTAAACTTCCTGAGGTGAGTAGGAGTTTGACTACCTCTATTCATGGCAGAACCAAAAAAGAAGAAAGAATCTATTAGGTTACCTATGATGGCATGAAAGAAATGTTGCATATGGCTGAAAAGATATGATAGCAGCAAGCGAAAAGAGGATCATGCCAAATTAAAAAAAAAGACTGATCAAGACTGAACGACTATTTACCAAAATTACAAGGGCAGGTGGTGATGTATTGGTTATGTAACTGAACTTGTAATCCACAAAATTAGGTTATCACAGCAGATGCATTCATCTTCAAAACTCATAGGAGTTTCCAGTTGTCAAACACACTGAGAGCCTTCTGTGTAATAAATCAACTTATGAATCATAACAGAAAGTAAACAAGTACTGCATCTTATTTGTCAAATTTCTTAGAGGTGAAAAACTGCAATTATAACTGAAACAGCAAACATCTCACTCATCCACAGCAACAGAAAGTGCTCTGATATTGCAGTTATTCAGACTACTAGTTACTGAGCTCATTACACAGTGGTCCCACTCAGAAGCAAAAGGAAACCATAGTAAAATCTTTGTTACCCTGCATGCTTGGGGATTGAGTAGTGCTGGTCACTCAAAAATGCCAGTTTATGAGCAGTTACATTAGCCCAGACAGAAGACAAGGTACTGCTCTGTCTTTGAGGAGTCCTTAGATTAGATTTGATTACTTACAGTGTGGAAACAGGCCCTTTGGCCCAACAAGTCCACACCGACTCACCGAAGAGCAACCCACCCAGACCCATTCCCTACATTTACCCCTTCACCTAACACTACAGGCAATATAGCATGGCCAATTCACCTAACCTGCACATCTTTGGACTGTGGGAGGAAACCGGAGCACTGGAGGAAGCCCACACAGACACGGGGAGAATGTGCAAACGCCACACAGACAGTTGCCTGAGGTGGGAATTGAACCCAGGTCTCTGGGGCTGTGAGGCAGCGATGCTAACCACTGTGCCATTGAGGGGAGAGGGGAAGCAACTCGGCGGTCATAGCAAAATATTACAGTAAAATCCCCCAATGGAAGACCAGATTAACATTAACGTTCAGGGTGGCATTTAAAAGAAATTTGAACTGCCAGTTTCATTGACAGATTCCCTGAGTGTTTATACTTGTTCAGGTGCAGTGACTGACACTGACCTGCTGAGCTAATAATTTCAAGGTGAAGCCAAAGAACAAGTTCTACAGATCTACAACCAACTGTTATTATCATTAGTTCATTTTCTAAATAAATAAAAGAATGCATTTCCTGAACACAGGTTTTAAAAATAATGAGCTGTCAGAAATTTCAGAGTCAGGAGTCATACACCACAGAGGAGGCCCTTTAGCCCATGGAATTTGTGCCAAGCAAGCTACACGGTTATTAGAGAATTCCAATGGGTAAAGAGGTAGAACATACAATGCTTACAATAGGATGTAAAGTAGGATGAGTTGTCTTTATATAGCAACCCACAGAACCTCAAGATGTCCCAAGCTTCTTTATAATCAATGACGTAATTTTAAATAATCTTGACATTTTGTAAAAGCTTTTTGCTTTGTACTCATCAGGATAATTCGCAAATGCCAACATAAAGGAAAAATATTTATACTGTATGAGAAAAAAAGTGTTCTTTGGTTGGAAAGTGGACTCTGATTGAGGTATTGCCATAGAGAGTGCACCAGTTAGATGTTAATGCCACACTTTGCTTGAATGGGCAAGTTGTATCTGATTGATCAAAGCATTGCCTGGAGAATTTAAACAGAGAATGGCTGTCACCTAATTAGTTCAATTGAAACTGGCACAATATGTGGTCATCTTGTTTTTGTTTCAAGCAAGGGTCCTGTGTATTGATATGGAGCCACCAATATATGCAAGTGTGCCATACTGAGAGTCTGAAGGATGAACATAAATTGGTTGCTAACCTATCCTCCACCGCATCTCCTCCACTTCCCGCTCCTCCGCCCTTGAGCCCCGCCCATCCAGTTAGATATGGTTCTTATGTTAAAAGGAAATTAATACATTTTGAACAACATTAAGTCGCATCCATTGCAATAATTGTTAATCACTAGGAAGTGCCACTGCAGATTTTAAACAGATGCATCAATTGATTATTGATGCCATCTCACCTTGATAAAGGTCTATGAACTTAGTTAGATAAAAGGAACAAGCTGTTGTAAGGGGGACAAACTTATAAAATGATCAATGTGTGAAAGAATGAAAGAGGAAGTGAAACTAAGATGACCATTAACTCCCCCTCCCACTCCACCGAGGATATGCAGGTCATTGGACTCATCCACCGCCAAACCACAACAACGTGACGGTCGGAGGAGGAGCGTCTTATCTTCCGACTGGGAACCCTCCAACCACAGGGGATGAACTTGGACTTCACCAGTTTCTTCATCCCCCCTCCCCCCACCTTGTCTCAGCCGAATCCCTCCAGCCCGGCTCCGCCTTCCTGACCTGCAGTCTTCTTGTTGACCTCTCCGCCTCCATCCTACTCCGACCTATCACCCTCACCTTGACCTCTTTCCACCTATCACATTTCCAACGCCCCTCCTCCAAGTCCCTCCTCCCTACCTTTTATCTTCTCCTGCTGAACACTCTCTGCTCATTCCTGAAGAAGGGCCTGTGCCCGAAACGTCGAATCTCCTGTTCCCTGGATGCTGCCTGACCTGCTGTGCTGTTCCAGCAATAAAGTTTCAACTATTTCATCACACATTCAAGGTATTATAGCAAATTGTTGTTCTGTCATGCAATCGCATCTAACGTTGGAGCTATGGGTGGAATCTGAAAGGGATCTGAAATGACATTGGCTACGATGACATTTGTGACAAAACCAGATGAGAAGTCCGGGGAGACTCATCTTGGTGCTTGGAACAACTTGCTTTGCATTGAACGTATTAGCTCAATGGGTCAGTTTTCGTCATTGCACCTGAATAAATACATAACATTCGGTGAAACTAATGGATTGAATTTCTTTAAACACTATCTGGAAGCTATGGTGTCAGCTTGATCTTCTGTTGTGGACTCTGAACCAGGAAGCTTGCCTTACAGAGCAGCAGCCTTCAGTTAAATGGTCGTGTATCTTGTTATACGGCAGTGTGCGACATCAATCTCATTCCCGCACCTTACACAGCAAACACATTGAGACATGGCTGCTTATTTAGTGCACAGGCAAAGTCCTCAAGTTGGATAGCGGCTGGGGAAGGACAAAGGGAATAGACCAAAGAGCTAGAGAAGGATTTCTGATAGTGAAGGAGTGGGAGGGGCAGATGTGTTTGGTGGTGACACCCTGCTGGAGGTGGCCGAAATGGTAAAAGATGATCCTTTGAGTACACAGACTAGTGGGGTAGAAAGTCGGGACAAGGGGAACACTATTGTTGTTCTGGGAAGGAAGGGAAGGGAGTGAGAGCAGAATGTGGGAGATGGGTCAGACACTGCTGATGCCCTATCAATTACATTGTTGGAGATGGCATCATGAGAAAGGATGTGACTGAGAACAGAGAAGCTGGGAGAATGGAATGGTATCTTTGCAGGAAGCAGTGTGTGAGAAAGTGCAATCGTGGTAACAGCGGGAGTCAATAGGGCTTCTAATGGATACTGGTAGACAGCCTATCTTCAGAAATTGAAACAGCGCAGTTAAAGAAAGGAAGAGTCTTAGAAGATGGACTTGGTGAAAGTGGGAGAAGGATGAAAATTGGAAGTAAAACTGACAATATTCCAGACAAGAACAGGAAGCAACCCAGAGGACAATCTATTGGAGTAGGACTGGAACAAGGAACACTCCACAGACTCCACAAAGACATTGCTGGGATCCCTGGAGGTATCTATAGCCACACCTTTAACTTGGTTAATGAGGTGAGTTTAAGAAGACTGTTCAAAGTGAGAACAAGCTCAGCCAGATAATGGAGGGTGATGGGAACTGTCCAGGCTTCTTTTCAAAGGAGAAGCCGAGATCCTTCAGAACATTCTGATGGGGAATTGCACATCCATGGTGAAGAAGTGATGGCTTGGACCAGAAAATTGGAAATTGTGGAACTGGTATAAAGTGACAGAAGAATCACAAATGTAAGTAAGAAGAGACTGAACAGAGGGAGAAAATATGGAGTTAAGATAGGAAGAAATATTTTCATGTGGGGTAGAAACAGATTGAAACAGAGGAAGCGATGGTCTAGTGGTATTATTACTGGACTATTAATCGAGAGTATTAATGAGCTGGGGACCTAGGCGGAAATCCTACCTTAGCAGATAGTGGAATTTGAAAGCAATAAAAATAAATCTGGAATTAAGAGTCTTACAATGACTATGAAACCATGTCTATTGTTGTGGAGGAAAACACCACCCGGTTCGCTATTACTCTTCGGAGAAAGAAATTGGCGTCATTACGTGTATCTCTGGATCCACAAAATGTGATTGACTCTTAACCATCCCCTGGACAATTAGAGATGGACTGTAAATGCCAGTCCAGCCAAATACATCTGCATCCCATGAATGAATTTAAAAGATGGGTTTACGAGAGCAGTCCTGTTGTGGATTTTGGGAAGAAGGTAGAGGCAGGCTATGTGAGGTTGGGGGACAATGAGGTGGGAAGCTGTGGAGGGGAGGCCTCTGGGAGAGATGAAGTCTATGTCAGCCCTGAAAACTACAACCTGACGTTTAATGTTGGAGTGATGATCCATGGGGAGATAAGAGGAAGTGTCTGAAAATTGATGCTCAACCTCTGCCAGGGCTGAAGAATCATCATACTGGATTTGAACTGTTAAATCTGTTTCTCCAGATATGTGACCAGGCCTGCCGAGTTTCTCCAGCATTCTGTGATTGTTTCAGATTTTTAGCATCTGCACTATTTTGCATTTATTCAAATAAAGGATGTACATCTGATTGCTGCACTTCAATGGTGAAACTGATGCCAGAATGAAGCTCATTGAACTGTGCAAGGGAACTCATATGTGCAGCTGAAGATTCAAATCTAGCAAAGTTATTATCTGCATATTAGAAATATACAAGGTGTAGAAAGTCATTCCATCAAAAACACATTTCAAATTGAACCTAACAAAGACATTTGCAAGATCTGAGCCACCAGTGATTCCATTTCACCACCATATAGTTTGGGTGTGCATGGTGTTTTTCAAACTGAACACAACACATGCAAGTTGCTGAATTTATAAGTTCAATGAATACGGATTCACACAATTCTGGGGAGTCCATAATTGCCATTATATAGTGCTGCAGTGCTAATGTCTATAGCTTCCTTGAGTGGCACATTGATGAATAGGCTATAATATCAAAAAGGCTACAATCACTATGTAGTGATATCTAGGGGTTGCTCAGCTCAGTTGTCTGGATGGCTGATTGGTGATGCAGTGCGATGCCAGCAGCAATACATTCAACAGCTGCACAGGCTGAGGTTACTATGAAGGAATCTCCTTTCTACCCACTCCCCTTGCCTGATGTCCTCATGTTAAACCACTACCAGTCAACTCCCTGTAATCAGACAGTGGTTCTCTGTGACAATGGCAGCTCCACCCTTTGCCGTCAGATATGATCTTCACACACTTATGAAGAATTCCTTTATATTTATGTAGAAACATTCCTCAAATTTGGTCATAGCAATTCACCCAAAGATTTGGTGAGCTCATGTTGAGCAGAACCTGTGGTAGATAGGAAAGGACATAACTTTGGTACATCTTGGGCAGCCCCTATGTATATGGATACAGTGAGCCATGAGGACAAACAATTTATATTACTCGGCAACCCATTGCTCTTCCACAAGTCCAACATGATACTTTTTAGCTTGCTTTTGAGTATAGCTCCCCTCACTTGCTGAGTGATAGGTTCAATGAATATGAATTTGGATTCATCATTAAGAATGGCATGCATTTGTTGATATAGTTCAATAAGGATGACTGCACCAGTCCTTTTGTGAGGTTGAACTTCTGTTCAAAACAGAAACTCAGCAGGTTTGGCAGCATCTGTGGGGAGAAAACAGAGTTAGTTGTTCAAGGCCATTGACCCTTCTTCAGAACTAGGTTGGTCTTGAGGGCTACAATGCTGCCAGTCATTCAAATTCTACATGACAATTGGACAAGTCTTTTGTAATCCTGCAATATGCACGCACTAGGTCAGTTGGACACACTTTCAAGGATTTATTGTCTTCAGTTAACACGGGCCTGTGGCAGGATAACTTGGACTAGAGGAGTTTGAATTCAGTGACATGGATGTGGGATGAAGGCACAACAAAATTGAAACCATATGCAAGGACAAACTCCTCACTTTCAAAGGGCACATAGAGGGATTTCACACATGCTTAGTGTTTTTTTTTTAATTGCCAAACCACTTCCACTGAAATGATTTTATGATGTAGGCTTGACTCAAACTGTGCTCCACTGAAACACTATCATTCTGTTTTGAAATGAAAACTGGCTCTATCTTGGGTTTAATTCATTGCAGAAGAAATTCAATAGATAGCTCTTGTTCTTAACTTATCTGCGAGTTGAACAATATTCGATATCCGACATTTGATGTTGGATAAATCTGTCTCAATTTTACCAATATTCGATTGGGAGCACAGAAATTGAGTTTTGATGAGAAAAAGACATCTTGTCAAAATGTTTTATAAATGCAATCATCAGGGCAATTCACAAGAATTGTGAATCTTACTGGGACATTCTCCATGCAATGCCATCCACGAATCAGAATTCAGTTGCCACCTAATCAACACTGTCCTCTCGAAGTATAAATGTTGTTCTCCCTCAACATCGATATTTTTGGCAAATTGTCCTGCTGAGTGCAAGGTGAAAAGCTTCAGGCAAAATGTGCTTTTTTTCAGCCTGTCCTCCCAAAGGATTACAATCTAACACCTCAAAAGTAATGTCAGAACACAGAACTAATTTATCTATACCATGTCCACCCACCATCTCTCCCTTTCCCTCACCCCTCCCCCATTAAATAATTATCAGATAATCTGTTTTTATTGTATTTGTTAGGGGATGAATATTGACCAGCATACTGGAAGAATTAATCTGTTTTTTGAATAATCGTACTGGATCTTTTAATGTCTCCATTACAGGAGACATATTTTCTCATTTGTATTGGAGAATCAATATTGTGGACTTGCTATAACTTTTATCTTCTACAGGGTACCTTGTTTCTGTCAGGTAGTAACAGCTGTGTTGACACGTTACAGTTACACAACAATCAGACACCTACATTTCACCAATTACCAGAACAGGGAGTCTCAACAAGCTATCAAGAGCCATTGAAAGTCCTTGAATGTGAGGGCTCTAAATGTCAACGCTGTGCTGGTTCAGAATATTTTGTGTATGGAACAATCCGCAGAATGATCAACAATGAACACAGAGCCATTCTCTTTTCAATGTTCACATCCACACTTTGGAATGGAGTTGATTTTTGCTGAGCCATGGCTCATCAACCTTCTAAATTCTCAAAACAATTGACGGCCGATCATGTACAAGCCCTGGCATTGTGTTAGTGGGTTATTTCGCTCTCAGGAAACATCACAGAAGACATGTTCACACCATTAATGTGTTGTTGAATGGTGACTACAACCTGGTACACTGGCTGATTTTGTCACTCATTGACCAGAAACTGAGTGCTTATGTGTTTGATCTCCCTATGGAGGGAGTTGCTCAGCTATACAGTATATCTAGGCCTAGTGGTTGTATTTTTGTCTTTCAATCAGAAATTTGTGTGTTGAGACCCAACTCCAGGTCCTTGAACACATAGGCTGACATTTCAGCACATTATGGGGACATGGTGCACTGCCAGAGGTGCATATGACACTAGAAATTGAGTTCTTTTCTGCCCACTCAGTGAAAAGAATTATTGTTTTTTCCACTTGTAACTCATACAACTTTTGTTGAAAAAGGACTTACATTTTGTTTATATGGCTAGGTTCCATTGTTATACAATTGGGAAAATTCAAGTAGAAATACATTTTTTTTTTGCAGCATTTTCAAGAATGTTCTTGAAATCACTGGACTCAGTGGAGCATTTTTCACGAACATTTCACATCAAGACCTCAGGTGTTGGAAAGGTCTTTGGTGAAGGGTAGGGTCTGGCAAGGATAGTGGTGGAGAGTGGGGAACACATGGGAGAGGGCAGTTAATTAAAATAAATCCTTCAAAACCAGTGATATCTCCAACCTAGATGACCATGGGCATCACACCACCTCTAAGTTCCCCTCGAAGTCACACACCAAACTGACCTGGAACTATATCGCCCACTCCTTCACTGTAGGTTGAACTAAATCTGAGTGAACAGTACTGTTCACTGCTTTTCAAAAAGAAGGCTCACTTCAAATCAGCTGCCCTCCTCCTTCGAGGGGATGGGAGTCAGCAGATCTGGAAGGAACTGTTGTATTGAATTTGAACAAAATCCCACCCTGTACAAAAAGGACACCCTTTAAAATGCTGCAAAGTGTGTAATAGTGATTTTGTTCTCAGAATTCCCAAATGCCTGAATGTCAGACGGCATCCGGCCATGCAAACAGGATGGAAGTTCCTTTGTATTGCTCACTGCAGGAATTACAAGCGAGTTCAAATCAGAATAATTTCCATCCATATTTTTTAAAAAGGCAGCACCAACCTGCTCTTAATTTGGCAATGCTACTCAGAAAAACGATGATGGGAATTTTGTGAAAAATAAGTGGGAGGAAAGGGATAGATGTGGAAAAGGATGAGGTAGGGAATTTTGAAGTACACATCATAGCAGTACAGACAGAGCTCTACCCAAAGGCTAATTTTCCACATGCTGGGAATCGTTCTAATGAAAGTTTATTTCCCAAAGCACTAACTGTCCTTTTAATCTTTCAGGTTAATTGCTGCATCTCCCTATTTTCTACTGTCACTTCAAATCTTCATAATTCACAATTTATTTTGTCTTTAACAATGCAGGAAATAGATTTGTTTAAAATTCACAGGAAGCACAGATATTTTGGTGGGTGGGTGTGGGGGGAGATTTGGGACTGGTGGTGAGGAAGATAGACAAGCAACAGGGTTGAAGCTCCATTGATGATAAAATGTCTTTGACACGGTGTAACACTGACTGGCGTGCAGGTCACTGTGTTTGCACTACTGTGAGTTCACATTGCATTGTGTTTTACAGCAGCTGAACACAACAATGTCAGAGGACACGCTTTCATATTTTAAAGTAGTAGTTTGCCAGTTATCCCCAAGTCGGTACTTTTGCAGGGCCAAGGGAATAGATGTAATTGTTTCAGCTATTTAGGCTGCTCATGTCCAAGAGCAAGAAGGCAGGATTTTAAAATAGAAATAGCATCTTCTACAGCACACAAATACACAGACATGGAAACAAGGGTAGGTCCTTCTGCCTCACATGGCTGATCTGATCGTGAACTCTGCTTCACTTTCTTGCCTCACTCCAATATCCTTTGGCTCCCTAATTAATCAAGAATCTATTCACCTCTACCTTAAAAATATTCAAATACCCTACACCCACCGAGATCTTGGGAAGAGAGTTCCGCAGACTTAGAACAGCAATCACTTCTTCTCCTCTTAGTCCGAAATAAGGAGACTCCTTATCATTTAAATGCTACAGCATTTTAAACTATGGGTTGAACTATAACTAATCGGGGTTGAAGGGATGGGGAAGGGGACAGTGAGATAGGTTCAGGAGTAGGTGTTAGATCATCGAATGGTGGTGCTGGAGTGTGAAGTGGACAGGATCCCACTCAGGTCCAGACAGGTGGGTTTTCAGGATATTTGGAAATCACTGTGGTGCTTTTGGGCAAGAGAAGTTAACATTTAAACCCAAAATGGTTGAGGATTCACCCAGCATCCTGGAAGAACAACCAGCCCAGGGGCTTTGCAAACAGTGTGCACTCGCTCGGGTCGTCCAGGCAAAATCGGAGTGAGAAGCACTTGCTCAGTGAAACTGACAGGCCATGAAGCTTTAAGGCAAACAAACTGTCGAGCCACAGCTCTGTAAGTGAGACGCTGCTGCTCACAGTATGTCTTCAGAGAGTCAGCGCTCACTGCTGACAGGTGCATTGTCTTGGACTTCACTCACTTAGATCTGTGCTTTCTTGCTGTCAGCCTTTAGTGCAGTATGGGGCCACTGGATGCTTCTCTACCTTAGATTGCTGGACGAGAGCATCATCACAATAAAAGCTATGGGCCAAGTGCTGGGATTTGTGCAGATTTAGAGTAGTTTAGTTAGTACAGACTTGACGGGCTGAAGGGCCTCTTCTGAATGCATGGTTCTATGATTCTAGGGGTAGTATCACCAACAGCACCAAAATTAGCACTGGCTGCTTTCTTTCTCTTCTGTAACACACTGTTCTGCATGACAGAGGGGATCAACACAGAAAAGCGTGAGAGCCAAGACAGGATACTTGAGACAGATTATCAGTTCCCTCAAGGTGTGTGGGATGCATGAGCCCCAGGCTTTTACAGCAGGCTATTGTTAACACCTGCAGCTTCCTGAAGAACACATTTTTCGCTGTGAATCAAGTGATCCTGCACTGCCAATCTTCAAATAAATGTCAATTTTCCTGTTCCTCGGATGTTGCCTGACCTGCTGTGTTTTTCCAGCACCACTCTAATCTTGACTCTAATCTCCAGCATCTGCAGTCCTCACTTTCGCCTAGTTGATTTTAACCTTACTGTGAATCCTCTTGCAAGGATGCCAACTTTGAAGAAGTTCTCCTCATCTCTCTACAAAGATCTCAGTGAGTCACTCCCCATCCCCACCACCCTCCCATTTATCTCTCCACCCCCGAGGCTTCCAGCCTCATTCCTGATGAAGGGCTCCTGCCTGAAACGTCGATTTTCTTGCTCCTCGGATGCTGCCTCACCTGCAGTGCATTTCCAGCACCACTCTAACCTTGACTTCAAATAAATGATGACCACTGGAGAGCTTTCCACTGCAAATTAACTCACCTTCCAACGTCATTTTGATTTAGCCCTCTCCCTCTTTTCCACATTGGGTGGTCTGCATTGTCATTGCTGGACATTGACAGTGAATTGATTAATTGGAAATATGGAGGACTTATTGGAGGTGGGTAGTAGATGGAATGGGAGATTTGGTGGTGGAAAAAATGCTATTCATTTGTGTGTGATAGCATTTTTGGATATAAAAGAAAAACAAGAAAAGGAAATTGACAGTTGCTTCTCTCCAGTGTAGTAATACACAGTGCTCCATGTCATTGTTCTTGCCACTACAAATTATGGCATCACCAACTAGTTTGAAAAGAGCAACTCCACAGGACATTGGTGAAGATGGGCAGGATTGTGTCCAAATGATGTCACCGGACACTCCCAGCTATTGCCCTTTAAGCCTCATTAGAAAGGAGCTGAAGCAGTATGGGAATCCATTGGCAATATAAGGTCAGGCTAGTGAGCAGGTCAGTTTGGAGACCAGGCAGGAAATTAAGGCTGCAGCCGGAGACCTGTAAATCGCAGTCAAAAACTGTTGCCTACATGTGTTGGATAAGGAGTCTGGAGGAGTAGGACCATGGTTGGAAGAAGAAGCTGCTGAATAATCTCAAGAGCTGGGAGTGGAGCCAGGAGAGAGGAATGGAGATTGGGTCAGTTAGCCAGAATGGTGTTTTGGATTTGAGAATATTGACAATTGAGTAAGTGTTGCCTATATAATTGAAAGGGGCACTGCTGCTCCTCCTCCTTCTCCATTCAGGGAAGTTTTTCCTTTTCTTCTGTTGCAGGCAAACCCTAGGCAGTGCTTTCCAACCTCGTTTCCAATGTTTTTACACTTGAAACTCATGCTCCACACGAAACCAGCAATAAAGTGGCTTTCAGTACATAATCATTCAAGCTTGCATATTGCAGATCATGAAAACAACCAATAAAATCATAGATATATGAAAATCTGTGTTTTTATAAAAACATTATTATATGTACTCAAAGACAGTCTCAGCCAAGTATTTCCTAGTGACAGAAGAGTCCTGTTCCTCTCACCCTGACACTCAATAATCAACACAGATTCCCTACAAAGTTAAAAATCACACAACACCAGGTTATAGTCCAACAGGTTTAATTGGAAGCACACTAGCTTTCGGAGCGACGCTCCTTCATCAGGTGATAGTGGAGGGCTCTATAACCTGGTGTTGTGTGATTTTTAACTTTGTACACCCCAGTCCAACACCGGCATCTCCAAATCATAGAATCCCTACAGTGTGGAAGCACGCCATTCAGCCTGTCGAGTCCACATGACCCTCCACATGACCTACCTCAACCCCACCTCCAACACAACCCAACTCCATCCCTGTAACCCTGCATTTCCCATGACTAATTCCCTTAAACTGCACATCTTTGGACTGTGGAAGTAAACCAGAGCACCCGGAGGAAACCAACGCAGACACAGAGAGAATGTACAAACTCCACATAGGCAGTCACCCGTAGTTGGAATCGAACCTGGGTCTCTGGAACTGTGAGGCAGCAGTGCTAACCACAATACACTTTAAACATCAACATCCAACTCTTGATTATTTGGAAATTCTACTCTTGTCACTTTAACTAAACACTAACATTGACACAATCAAATAACTCTATGACATGCTTTGAAAACAGCCAGCAAGCCCACAAGAAGGTTGCACACCCATTAGTGTTACATAACAGGGGACATCTACTCAAGTTAGATAGACAGGAGGTACTTTAATCTTTCACAAGCCTAACTGTTTTGTGTATAGCCCATTTAATTAATAGGCTATGTATTTATGGAAAAATCAATGGAGCTTTTAGTAGACTCAGGAAAATTAATTAAGAATGGATTGCAGAAGGATTTCTTGGTTATTGCAACAGTATCACTTCAGCAGTAGACCAAACCTTAATGTCAACATCACTGCTGAGTTTATTGACAGAGCCTCTGACCATTTCCTTACCCCGGTCTTTTGGAATTTTTTCGCCCTATCCTCTGACCCTGGCTGAAGCTTTGAGAGGTCAGTGCAACCATTTGTTGAAGATTGTCAGGTGGCGAAGATACTCGAGAAGGAAGGACACACACCCTTTTCACAGCAACAGCTGCTGAATTCAGATACCATTTCCAAAAGTCAGAGTCTTTCAGTAAGTGACTGCGCTAGTGGCTCGGGCACAGCTGGGTGAGTGAGAGAGGAGAGATGGGGTTCGAGATGGAGAGGTGGAGGTGGGTGAGTACCAGAGGTGGGTGAATGACAGGGTTATAGAGGTGAGTGAACATGAAATTGGATTGAGAGGGATGTTGGTTCAAGGGTGCAGACATTTGGTCAGAGGCGTAACCAGGTCTGGTCAGGAGAATAAGGTTGCTCTGGGTATAGGGAGTAGGGCCTGGTCAGTGAGGCTGGGAGTCAGGTTGTTCTGGGTTGCGGGGGAAGTAGGGCAGTGGACTGTAGCTCCTGGTCAGCTGGAGACCATGCTGGGTATGTACTCTCACATTATTTTTAATACAGATTCATCATTTTGAGTCAGTGACAATAAAGAAATTACAATATAATTCTAGGAACGGTTTGTGACTTGGGGGACAATTTCAGGTGGCCCTGTTCCCATGCATCTGGTGCTCTTTAAGTTTTCAGTTGTCAGTGTCATGGGTTTGGAAAGTGCTGTCTTAGGAGCACTGGTGAGTTGCTACTATGCAACTTGTCAATAGTATTTGCTATGGCTACAGTATGCCTGTCAGTGGTGGATGGAGTAAATGTTGGCAGTGGTGAGTGTGCTGCGAGTCAAGAAGGCTGCTTTCTCCTGGATGTCAACATTAACTCTGCTTTCTTTCCACAGATGATGCCAGATCTGCTGAGTTTCTGTTTAGGTTCTGCTGGAAGGTGATGAGCTTCTTGAGTGTTGTTGCAGCTACATTCACATGGCGTACTCCTGACTTCTACTTTGTATACGGTTTACAGGAATTGGGGAGTTAGCATGTGAGTTATTCACTGCAGAGTTCCTAGCAGCTCTTGCTCTTACAGCTAGACTACATATATACCCAGGCCTTTTCAGTTTCTGGTCAATGGCAACCTTCAGAATGTTGACTCTGAGGATTCAGTAATGATGCTGCTGTTGAGTGTCAAGGACTGGTGATCAGATTCCCTCTTGTCGAAGATGGTCATTTCCTGGCACTTGTGTGACACAAATGTTACTTGCCACTCCAAGACTGCACGTCACCTATCTCTTAATGTACATGAGCATAGACTGCTTTAGTATCTGAGAAATCATAAATGGTGCTGTACAATGTGCAGTCATCATCAAAGGTCCCTACTCCTGACCTTATGACAAAGAAAAGTCATTGATGAAGCAGACAAAGATGGTTCAGCCCTAAGACACTCCTGTGAGGAGCTTCTTCTGTGTCAGGCATAACCCCAACCAGTGGAGAGTTTCCCCTCTGATTCAGAATGACTCTGGTTTTGCTTGGTTCATTGATACTATACCTGGTCAAATGCTACCTTGATGTCAAGGGCATTTACTCTTACCTCACCTCTAGAATCTAGTCCTTTAGTCCATGTTTGAACTGAGGCTATAATGAGACCAGGAACCACGTGGTTCTGGTTGAATCTAATATGAGTGTCTAAGAGTTGATTTTTGTTAAACAATGGAATTCCTTGAAAGTGGAGTCACAGCTGGATAGGATAGGAAAGAAGGCATTCAGTATGCTTTCCTTTATTAGTCAGAAGATTGAGTGTAGGAGTTGGAAGGTCATGTTGCGGCTGTACAGGACATTGGTTAGGCCACATTTGGAATATTGTATGCAATTCTGGTCTCCTTCCTATTGGAAGGATGTTGTGAAACTTAAAAGGATTCAGAAAAGATTTACAAGGATGTTGCCAGAGTTGTAGGATTCGAGCTATAGGGAGAGGCTGAATAGGCTGGGGCTGTTTTCTCTGGAGTGTCAGAGCTGAGGGGTGACCTTATAGAGGTTTATAAAATCATGAGGGGAATAGATAGGGTAAATAGACAAGGTCATTTCCCTGGGGTGAGGGAGTTCAGAACTAGAGGGCATAGATTTAGGGTGAGAGAGGAAAAAAATTAAAAGGGACCTAAGGGGCAACATTTTCACAGAGGATGGTGCATGTATGGAATGAGCTGCCAGAGGGAATGGTGGAGGCTGGTACAATTACAGCAGTCAAAAGGCGTCTGGATGGGTAAATGAATAAGAAGAGTTTAGAACGAAATGGGCCAAGTGCTGGCAAATGGGACTAGATTAGGTTAGGATATCTGGTCGACATGGACGGGTTATACCAAAGAATCTGTTTTCATGCTGTACATCTCTATGATTCTATGACTCTAAGTGCCGGTTCATAGGTTTGTTAATGACACCCTTCCATCAATTAACTGTTCATCAAGAATAGACTGATGGATAGCTGTAGGAGAAAGTGAGGTCTGCAGATGCTGGAGATCAGAGCTGAAAATGTGTTGCTGGAAAAGCGCAGCAGATCAGGCAGCATCCAGGGAACAGGAGAATCGACGTTTCGGGCATCATCCAGGGAACAAATCATCAGTTCTAATACCAGATTGTTACAGGCCATAGCCTTAGCAGCTTCCAGTGTCTTCAGCTGTTTCTTAATATCCAGTGGATTGAATCATATTGGTTGAAGATCGGCATGTGTTCAGTGGTATAGTTGGGTGGTGGGGAAATAGTCAAGTCAGTTCAAGTAGGAGTATTTTCTAGCCTGGTGGGACAAGTTGTAGGGTGGTCATGAGATTAGTCAGGACTGTAATTGGGGCTTTTTTCTGGGCAAGGATGGTGATGTAGTGGGGCATTGGTTGTGTCACTGAGTTGGTATTAAGCTGACTAGGGTAAGTATCCAATTAAGTCCCAGATATCCATCCCAAATCTCCGACTTAAGCACAGGGTCAGCTACGTTCTCAGAGGGCCCTGGGGTATCAACCTACTGGAGGTTCAAGCTTGCTGGGCAATTTCTGCTCATGACTAGCTCAGGATTTCTGGAGTACACATCTCCCAACTTACACCATATCTGATGAGGCCAGAAGATCAGGTCATTAATCCAGAATGCTCTACATGAGTAATTTAAGACATGACATGTGCCAAGTCAGGAGGCAAAGGTAACTTTGGAAATGTACTTCCCAAAGCTCTCTGAATTTGAAAGTTTCAGCATGTCTGTGTCTGTTGTAGATATTTTCGAATCAACCTGTTCAGAGATGTTTTGACACATCTCTGGAGCAGGTGTGACTTGAATACAGGCCTTCTGGTTTAAAGGTAGGGACATTACCTCTGCATCTGTTGTAGACTGATTGATTGATTCGTACTCAACTTCATTACCATATAATCATATGGAAAATGCAATGGTAAAGGGAAATTTGATGGATCATGGTGTATTGTCCAATTTCTCTGTTCTTAACATTTCTGTTAAAAACCATATTTATCTCAGATTCCACGTTTATTATTTATCAATGACTCCAAAAGCTATGTGCTAGATTTTCCTATAGTCCATAAGAATTACTGATACAGCAAGATACGAAAGTTCGAAAAATCTATTCTTTATTCAGAGCTAAATTCTATCGACTCACTGTCTTTTACTGTGTCACTCAACATCCACGACCTGAAAAATCTGCATCTAATTGTTTCTTGAGCCTGTTATCCAAAGGCTCACAAGGATTGATTCTACAGCAGACAACTCCCACTTAACAGTATCAAAAGCAGCGGAGAAAAGTTCGGGTCTGCAAAGTTACCTGTTGTGGCCCATGATTTCCCAAACTTTGTGCTTTATGAATGTGAATCATTGCTGATATAAGCTTACAAAGTCAGCACTTTATCGTCCACTTCCTCTATACTTGCCAACACACATATTAAGAAAAAAGGTGATTAGGCCACAGCTAAGGTACGGTGTGCAGTTCTGGTTTCCAGATTGTCGCAGGCATGCGACAGCACTGGACAGGAGACAGAGCAGATTTATCTGGATGTTGCCTGGGCTGGAGAGTTTCAGTTACAAAGAGAGATTGGATAGGACAAAGTGAGGACTGCAGATGCTGGAGATCAGAGTCAAAGAGTGTGGTGCTGGAAAAGCACAGTAGGTCAGGCAGCATCTGAGGAGCAGGAGAATCGACATTTTGGGCATAAGCCCTTCATCAGGAATGACTGGATAGACCAGAGATTATTTTCCTTAGAGCAGAGAAGACTCAGTGGGGAAGAGATGATTGAGATGTATAAACTTCTGAGGCTGGGTAGATAGGAAGAAACTTACTGTCCAGAATTGGACCCAAAAGAATAACCCTCTTAGGCAAAAGGCCAACAGGATGATAATTGCCTGATCCCCAGCATTAGCCAATACTACATGGATACAGAGGGAAACAAGGCAAGAATACCTTCTCTTTGTCCAGAAAAGAAGAAAAACTGAGTGAATAGTAGAGAGCTTGTCTGGGATTAGTGCAGAAAGTGGGTCAAGCGTGCAAGTCAGCTCCAAGTAAGCTGTTGTTTTGGTTAGTTTGTTTTCAGAACTGAAAAAAAAGGGACTGCAATCTCTCTGCAGCACTAGAAACAGTGATTAAAAGTCCAAAAAGCATATCCACTCAGTGTTATCAAATATTTAAAGTTTGAAATGCTCCCTGCTAACTACTGTTGACGTCCAAATCAGTTCAAAGGGTTTGACAGCATCAACATTTGATTCCCTCCCTTGCTCTGCCTGGTTACCTACTCAGTTCTCCAGATCTAACAAAAAAGAAAAGGCACCTGGAGTTAGAGTGATATAAAATTCCCAATATTCAATCAACAGTCTAATATGCACAGGGCCTGGTATTCAGTTCCATTGCAGTCAATGAATTTAAAGAGCAGGCATGGTGTAAGAGAGTTGGTCAATTCAATACGACCCATTTGGAAGCACCATTTAAGTTGCTTTTCTATGCCCAGTGCCAAATATTTGCCTTAGGTGGATATGCACCTTGGGTAAGCTGGAATTAGGATTTGATGAAGGACAAATTGGCATCTGGCCTCAGCAATGTACAGTTGTCTGTATGTGCCCAGGTGGTGACCAAATGCAGATGTGTCTTCCACAAAGTCAAAACTAGAAGCTCATGCCGGGGTCCTGCCCAGATTGAAGAAGTTATGGGGATCTTAAAATGTCACAATGATGCATATATTAACTGATCCTCTTCCTATTTCCACTCCCTGCACCCCCATTGCTCACCCAGTCCATAAGGTTTTCAGGACTTAGGCGTCTTTGCTGTTTACCAAGCTATGGCCGTGGTTCGATTCTCGACTCACTGGACAAGAGCCTAGCAGAGGTAGGGATGTGGTGGGTGGCAATCCCAGAGGAAAATGTACTCTTTATTAAATCTATGATAAGTCAGCGCTTCAAATTACAAAATGTAACCAGATATATGTTCTAGTTTGATCCAATAGACTTTGCTGGAAATAAAGCAATATGGAGACGCCATTCAACAGCTACAAGCTATACTTATCTGCCACATAGATTGTTTAAATCAAGTGGGTCCTGACCTGTGGATGTAGGCTGGAGGCATGGAGGATGGGAGGGAATTGGATTGGCGGGGCAATGAATTCCCACCTTTAGTCTATTGGGAGTGACAAAAGCTATCTTTTCAGCATTACTCAAAAGCCAATCTGCTCCATTAAACATCAAAGTGTGCACAGATTGGGGACATGACCAGGACAGGTTTCCCCATTCAGGCTAAGGCCCTGAAATGATATGAAGGAAGCAAGCCAGATAATCTTCAATGTCTCTTTTAAATTCACCATTGGCCATCAATCCCATTCTGCCAGCCCACCTCTCCTGAGCTGCACAGATCAGGTAGTAAAAAAGGGTGATGGCTCTTGAAAAGTGTAAAGATCTTCAAGCTGGAAATTCCCCTGCAGTTCCTCTCCTACAGCAGACAGTCCATGAGGAGACCACCTTCTACAAGGTTGTGTTTTCAACATCTGCGTAGCTGGGAACAGAAATAGTTCTACCTTGCATTTCTTATTTCACACATCTTGCCTGCCACCTCTAATGGCTGTACGTCTCATTCACCTAAATCACATCAACGGCTCTAAATTATATACCACATTAGGCCCTGTTAACATGTTGCCATTAATTATAATGCCATCCTCTCTTCCTTTTCTGAGATAATAGCCAAGAAATATCAATGAAACTTCAGAATGCCTGCATTGTTTAACGGTTGTAAAACTGTAGTCGTAGTTGAGGGAAACAATCGTCATTTCAATCTTCTTAAGGGTCTCTGGAGAATATTGTAAATGGAGTTTATCAGCTATCAGAACATAATCTCTGAACCAAACCTGCCAACACTTGGATGGCAATAAATCACTTCATAAAATAGTCCAGATATAAGCATTACTGAAGCAAACTTAACATCTAAGACAATTAATAAAGGACACGTCTCTACATTTAGCTGAGTTTAATTCCAATTTCAGATGTTATGAAGGTCAACCACAACTCAACTGGCAATGGGCCATCTAGATTGTTAAAAGAAGCCAAGATTGAATCGAAGAAGCTTATTCTTCATTAATTTGTAGGTTACCACTGGCAGTTATTGCTCCATCCCTAATTAGCATTGAGAAGGTGGTGAACTGCCTCCTTGACAATTAAATAACACAATGTGTTATCTTGGAAAGCAGTTAAGAGTAACTGCTGAGGTTCTGGAGTCACATAGGCCAGATTGGGGAAGGACAGCAGATTAACTTCCTGAAAACGCACAATTGAACTAGCAGATTCAATAACATATCATAATCTGGGAACCAAATTGGGCAGTATTTAATGAAGATAGTAGGCGTCTCCCTCACTGGCAGGAAGACTGGCGAGAGGCCCAGGTATCCTTCTCTGTGGAAATCCTGCTGAATTAAGTATTAATCAAGCCACCAGTTGGCTATCCCTCATGACCGAGAACACCAGGGCTACAGTTTCTGCCCGACAAGAATTGTTGAGCACCTCAGAAACCAAACAGGCGCCTTATGTATTTTCAACATAACCACTCCTTACCTATGTAACCTAAGCCCCTATTCACAAAGCAAAGTGTACTGAATGCTTTATTAACTGCTGCTTTAATCTCTTCTGCCACTTTCAATGACCAGTGCATGCGTGCCCATTTACAAGGCACAAATCAGGTGATGGAATAATCCCCACTTGGTGGAAAAAGTGCAGCTCCAATAATTCTCAAAAGGCTTGATACCATCCAGGAAAAAGTATTCTGCTTCAGCGCTACATCCACAAACATTCACTCCCTCTACCATTGAAGCTCAGTAGCAACAGCATGTACTATCGACAAAATGCAGAGCAGAAATTCACCAAGGATCCCTAGACAGCACCTTCCAAAACCATGACTACTTTCATCTAGGTCAGAAGTCACATGACACAAGGTTATACTCCAACAGATTTATTTGAAATCACAAGTCTTTGGAGCACCAACCTTTCATCAGGTGGGCTTCCCCTGATGAAGGAGCAGCGCTACAAAAGCTTGTGATCTCAAATAAACCTGCTGGACTATAACCTGGTGCCATGTGACTTCTGACCTTGTCCACCCCAGTCCACATCTCCACATCTTCACTCCCACCTAAGAGGACAAGGACAGCAAATACAGTGGAACACCCATCCACCTGCAGGTTCCCCTGCAGGGTGAACTACAAAGTGATGTGAGCGCAGGTTTGAGTGCAACTTCCAGACTCATATTGAAAACTCATTGGTTGTAAGTGTAGAATTTAACACAGAATCACAGAATTGTTACAGCACAGGAGGATCATTCAGTCCATCATGCCTGCATCAGCATTTCAAATGAGTATCATTACCTCGTGTTATGTTTGATTTCACCCAATTTTATAAAACTTATTTAAAGAAAATCCTGGTTGTTTATCGTGTAGAGCCAGCAGAGAATCCTATAGCCCAGACTGATTCAGGTCCTCCTGCACACAAAGCCTCTTTAGGTAACCCTGTCTTCCCCCCCAAGGACATTGTACTCTCCTCTCCACCATCCATGCAGCTGCAGAGGCAAAGACATCTAAAACATCATCGTCACACGTTGGATATGGGCTGCTGATGAGAACCCCTTTGGCGTTCCTCCTTCTCCCTCTTTATTTGACTTAGTTTTCTCTCTCCACAGATGCTGCCAGATCTGCTGAGTTTCTCCAGAAATATCTGTTTTTGAGTATTTATGCTTTCTACATTGACTGACAACATTACATGCTTGCTCTGCAAACATACAACAGACTTCCTGTCAGTAGCATCCATCTCGAACTCTATCTTCGATTGCAGAGAAGTCGAACAGTGCCTACAAAATGGGTGTTATAATAACCAATTTCTCCTCCACTATGTAATTACATTTTGAATCCACATTAACTTGAAAGAATGTTGCTCTACCTAACAAGCAAAATCATTGCTCCTACAATAGTGTTTCAAAGAGTTGATGCAGCTTTTAACAAATACTTTATGGTAGGAATGAACAGAAATAGTGAACAATGAATCTTATTGTTACGCTAAGAAAATAAGCAAACCTTGGCAGGTTTCACTATACATGGGCAGATAAACTTGGCGCAATTACAATTACAACGCCTGAGTGCTAAGACAATGGGTTTCATAGATTGCTGAAGCATCCACACATGTCTAGGCTCTGAGAGATGAAAGTGTTAGATTCTGCAAGCTGTTCATGTGGTAACACTGAAGGGCATTCAGTGAAGAGCCTTGCTATTCAGATTTGTATATCAGGAAATTGGGAGGGTGCTACCCATGCCATTTCCTTCCTAACACTCCAACCGGAAGACAAAGTTCCACATCTCTTGGGCACACTCTCTGGACTTGCACATAAGGAGTGGCACTGAGTGAGAAAACGAAGCAGCTCAACGACTCATGGAGCGGGTAACTGCCAACTCTATCTTAAAGGGATAGAAAAGTGATTGCTGCAACATGGAGATAAAACTTGCAAGGTTAGGTGGATCAGCATTGCATAGGAAGATACAAATTTGTCAAAGTTCAAACCTGACTCTAACTTGCTAACTTACCTTTTTAAGGGAGGCATACTGGGTCAAGATAGTTGTCACATGTGACCAATTCAGTCTCAGGAGGCCATTGGGTCCATAACTTATTTTTTAAGACAATCGTGTGCTTCATTTTTAGCTGAATTGGAAAATATGTCAGATATATGGAAGCAAGGATATCCAGACTAATAAGGTAACTGCACTGTTCCTGAAAGGAACATTCATATACCATTCAGTTTAGAGAGTCTCCACATGATTGCATGTCCATGATCATCCAAGTCTCACTACCTATTTTTAGTCAATCAGTAAACTAACTTATAAAAATCAATTTATCCATATTCTCCACATTGCCCAGTCTCTCACCTGTAAAGACATTCCTATCCCATGATATCCAATTTAGCCACCATGTTCTTAGACATCTCTCATCCTTCATAAGGCATTAATGAGGGCACTGGATGACTATTTGGATAGGTAAACACTGTCCCCATGACCTGTCCTACCTGCCTATCTTCCTTTCCACCTATCCACTCCACCCTCCTCTCTGACTTATCATCTTCATCCCCCACCCCCAACCACCCATTGTACTCTTTGCTACCTTCCCCCACCCTCCTCCCTGACCTATCACCTTCATCCCCACTCCCATTCACCTATTGTACTCTATGCTACTTTCTCCCCACCCCCACCTTCCTCTCATTTATCTCTCCACCCTTCAGGCACTCTGCCTGTATTCCTGATGAAGGGCTTTTGCCCGAAACGCCGATTTTACTGTCCTCGGATATTGCCTGAACTGCTGTGCTCTTCCAGCGCTACTAATCCATGACTATTTGGATAGAAGTGTGTTTAAGGATATGGGGAGAAGGCAGAAGATTGGCATTAGGGTTTACAATTAGAGGAGGCATGATGAGCTAAGTGGCCTCCTTCTGCTCATAAGCTCTTAAAACCATCCATATATTGTATTTTGAATTCTTCCAGCCTAATTGTACCTTCTGCTTCTAGGTTTAATTATGGGCAATTATAAAGGACCCAGGGTTATCCAAAAGTCCAAAGAAGAGCCCTGAAACTGGCAGCTCCACTGCTAACCATTTTATCTGTAATACAATGCATCTTCACTGTGGTATCCAGGGGACAATTATAAATGGTACCCTTTGGTTACCAAGCCTACAAGCCATTATAGCGTAGGAATTACAGTGACTGATATTTCATCATAATCTGCACTGTAGAACCAATAATGACAAACAAAATTGCATTTATATAAGCACCTTATTACATTCTCAGTGCTTAGAATTAAAGAATAATATAAAACAGAAAAAGGCCATTGAATCTGACATGCCTTTGCCAGAGCTTTGAAAGAATTATCCAATTAATTTTCATATCCTCTCTGGTTCTTTTGTTGATTATTTAGATCTGTTCCCCTTCTAGCATTGGAGATTGCTTTTTGGAGACTAAGAAAAGAAAAAAACTCTTATGATTTTGCGTGCCTCGACCAACACTCATTTTGTTAACTTTGTTCTGAGAACCCAGTCTTTCCAATCACTCTAAAAAACTGAGTACCTTGATCTCTGGTAACATTCAAGTAAATCCTTCAGTATCCTCTCCAAAGTCTTGACATCCGTCCTCAATCTAGGATTGATCATAATATTCCAGCTAAAGCCGTTTTTAGCATAAGAAGTGAACATCCTCAATGTTTGACAAAGATTTTGTGTCAACAAACATGAGAGCTAAAACACAGCACTATCTCACAATCTTAAGTGATAGAATATTGCCCAAGGATGCTCAAAGATCTCAATCCACTTCTATAAGTATACTTTTGAAACTTATTTGTACAATTTGTGCCTCAGTTAACAAAGCACAATTGCCTGACAATGATTAACTGCCTCAATAATTGTTCTCATAGTTCTTGTGGTGGGACTCAAGCCAAACAACTCAAAGAGAAGGGGAGCCTACAGATGGTGGAATCTGTACCATAATGAAAAATGGTGGTGGTCACAAAGGTCAGGCAGCATCCAGAGAGAGAGAGAGAGACAGACAGACAGAGAGCAAGCTAATGTTTCGCGTCTAGATGACTAATGAAGAATTACCTAGACTCAAAACTGTAGCTTGCTTTTTCTCCATGGATGCTGCCTGACCCGCTGTGATCTCCAGCATTTTTTGTTTTCAACTCTAAAAGGAAGCTATCACAACTGAGTTCAGTTGACAGATTGAGACATAACATGTCCAATATCAAAATCAATGAATTCAAAGTTACATCACCTCAGGCTTGGCTCTAACAGTATGATTTACTGACAAAAATATTAAGCAATTGTGCATCAAACACAGGGAAATAAAACCTTGCCTTTGATTCCCTTTCGACTAAGACTGAACTTGATCTCTAACCCTATTGAAAATTTATTATGACTAATTTATTCCGTTGCTTTACAATGCAGGGAGGTGTGAGATGATTCATTTTGCTAGGAAGAATGAGGAAGGACAATATAAAATAAAAGATACAACTCTAAAAGGATTGCAGGAGTATGTGAGCCTGGGGTAAGTATGGACAAACCATTGAAGGTGGTCAGGCAGGGTGAGAAAATCATTAATAAAACATACAACATTTTAGGTTTTACAAAAAGACACAGAATATAACAGAAGATATAAACATATGCAATGCTGGTTCAGTCATAATTGGAGCAACATGCCCAGTCCTGATGCTATACTTTACAAAGATGTAAAGTTCTTGTAGGGGTTTCAGAAAAGGTTCTGAAAATTATTTCCAATTCAGAAAAGCAATGAGGCATTTCTGTTACATAGATAGATTGGAGAAGCTGGGACTATTCTCTGTGTAGGAGGCAGGTTTTAAGGAAGGTTGATAAGAGGTATTCAAATCAAATGGGATCTGGATGGAGTGGTTAGGGAGAAACTGTTTCCATTGGCAGAAGGTTTGACAGTCAAAAGACAACAATTTAAGGTGATCTGTAAAGAAGCAATGGCGTTACGCAGATAACCTTTTTCCACATCGTGATTGCATTGACTGAGAGGGTGAAGGCAGATTTAATCCTGATTTTCAAAAGGGAATTAGACAATTATCAGAGGAGAAAAAAAATTCGTGACTGTGGAAAAAAGGGGCAGGGGACTAGGAGAAGTTGAATTGTTCTTGCTAAGTGCCAGCACAGATATGATGTGTCATATTCCCTCTGTCTTTGGTGTAACCATTCTCTGTTTCCATGGTCTCATGACACTGATGTTTTTGACAGAGGCAACTGCAAATTTATACACCTGCAATGCATAAATACCAAACGGACTCCAAATACGTGAACACATAATCACAGTTGACACTCCCAGAGTGCTGCATAGACAGAGGCATTGTCTTTTGTGTGAGATGTTAAAGTGAAACCCCCAGCTACCTCTCAGGTGTTGGAAAAGATCTGATGAAGTTAGTTGAAAAGGAGTGTCCTGGACAATCTGCCGTACACTACCAAAATTTATTGACCGGCCATTCATTATATTGTTCCTGGTAGGACTTGTTATGCTCAAATTTATAGCAGTGCTTAGATAATTTTTAATCTGTGTAGTTAGAATATGCCATTGCTAGCAAGGCAAAACAATATAACCAAGCACTACATTTTTTGTTTGTTTTTAAGTTAAGAGTGCCTTCCCATTTACATGTTCTGTTCTCGTGCTTTACAAACTTCCAGTCCTTCATTCTAACTCTCATTTTCTGATCTGTCCGCCTCTCCATTATCATTTAATCCTTCTGCTAGCTTGTGTTGATACTAATACAAAAAGTGTACATTATATATATAAATTTTTTAAAAATGTATTTAAGGAAAAGTTAGGCAAGCAGCTGAGAGAAAAGGGAATTGGAGAAGTCTCTGCTTGTAAAGGAACCTTTTCATCGCTAAGAGGCAGCTGGAGTTTCAGTTTAGCATCTCATTCAAAAGCTATTGCCTCTGACTATGCAGCACTCTCTTCGAACTGCATTGCAAGTGTCAACCGAAATTATATGTTCACTTATTTGGAGTCAGGCTGGCACTTACATCCCCTAAGAATAGCATTAGATGAGAAAAGATGGGAGGAAATCGGAGCATGCATTGGATGGGCCGACAAACCTATTTCTGCGAAATGTAACCAGTATAAGCCTATGTATCCCTCCATCTAAATCTCCTCATTGTTCCCTCCAATCCACCTTACATATATCTCCCAATCATTGTTCTTTCCTTTATTATGTTTCTTTCATCTTCTCTATATCTGCCCACCAATAGTCCACCTTCTTCTTATAATGGATTGGATTAGCCTGGCCATTCAGAACCAAGTTTAAAGGCAAGATCAGGAAGAAATTTTGAAATTAGGGAGTCACATCACTACCAACTAATCTTGCTGGATGTGGGCGATCACCAGAAATGGCCATCACTGTCTAGATTAGAGTGGTGCTGGAAAAGCACAGCAGGTCAGACAGCATCCGAGGAGCAGGAAAGTTGACATTTTGGGCAAAAGCCCTTCATGATGAAGGGTTTTTTCTCAAAACGTCAATTTTCCTGCTCCTCGGATGCTGCTTGACCTGCTGTGCTTTTCCAGCACCACTCTAATCTAGACTCTGATCTCCAGCATCTGCAGTCCTCACTTTTGCCTAGAAATGGCCACCAGTCCACCAATGACAGATAACCAGTCTGAATCATTAATTGCACAACTATGGATAGATTAGAGAGAATAACATAGGACTCAGAGCAGGAATAGGCAATATAGCCCCTTGAGAATGCTCCACCATTTAATACAGTCATGGCTGATCTGCTCTTAGTCTCAATCCTACTTTCTTGCCCACTCCCATAATCCTTTGACTCTTTACCAATTAAAAGTCTATCTTCTCCTTGAATTTATTCAGTTCCTCAGCATTCTTCACACCCTACAGTAATGAATTCTACAGATTCATGGCCCTTTGAGAGAAGCAATTCCTCCTCAACTCTGCTTTACCTCTGAATCTCCTCAGCCTAAAACTAGATAGTCCCAGAATGGCAAATATCCACTTTACTTCTACTTTGTCAATCTCCTTTAGCATCTTATATACTTCAATTAGATCTCGTCTCATAAAATCTCAGAAGAATAGGCCTCAACTTCTCAATCTTCCCTCATTTTTCTCATCATGCCAATGGGAGTTTCCTGCAGCTAGTGGGCCTAGCCTTGACAGCAAAGCCAAAATGTTACCCGCAAATGTCTGGGTGGCACCTGGTTGGGAGCCTAAGAAGGCCTCCATGTGCTTAGCCCTTTGCTGAAGCAGCTGATATCACCAGGCCACAGGCTGACTTATGGAGGGATTCCAAGCAACAGTGGACAGAAGATTGAGCCCTCTTTAGATGATTCCTCTCACTCGCTGTCAGCAGCATCCCACTGGGGATATGTACTCAGAAACTTGTTTGCTGCCCTTAAATGGACAACACTCCTGTCAGCCAGTTCCTACTTGATGACCTCCAAGAAGATCTCCTTACTGGGTGTACTGCCATCAAGTGAAATGTCAGTAAATGGAAATGATCCGAGCCTGCATCTTTCGTAAAGGGGACAAGATTTTAATTCTGTACAATTTGTTTGTTGTGACTCAGGTTTGGATGACTGTATTGTGCAATAGATTTATTTCTACGCTCAAGGCAGGCAAGGTTTTACTGTCCTTTCAGACTGATTCATTGCAATGCAAAAATCACCTTGGAGCAACAGACCCTACAGTCCTTGTTAAGCTCTTTCCAATGGCTCACTTGATGGAAGCCAGAAGTAACTGAGTAAACAAGGAACATCATAGGTCCGACTCCTGGTCTATGATGTTCAGTTCATCTTTAGTCGCGTTAAAAAAAATGTTATGAGTTTGACACTTTTCATTTTACACCAGAAATAACACTTAAAAGAAAACGCTAATTTTAACTGCTTGAGAACCCAGTGTTGGTTGGTCGAACTATGGTTGGCATGGAAAAGCAGCAGGATTTGTTAACTGTCAATGCTGGCCAGCTGATTAGTTTCAAATCAGACAGGTCAAGGTAGCCTCCACTTTGTAAGGATTTGTTATGGGGAGTGCAGCATAGATTCACAGTGTCCAGAACCTTTTCTCAATAAAAAGAGGTGCAATATATACACACACAGACTTTTTATCCACACAGAACAGGATACTGCAGTGAATATATGTGTCTTCTAGCACAGACTAATGAAATGCATTGTGGGGCTAACTGATAGTCTTAAAATGGTTTCCGGTGTATGTCCGAGCACCAGCTGCACTACTGAGAAATGTTGTCCGATGGCAGAATTACATCTAATGCTGGGCCTCATGATCAGAGTTTTGCAAATACGGGCTGGTTGTGTATGATCAACATATTTCATGTTGTTTAGTCTAGTTAGCTTGATGAATTGTGGGGAAACTGCTAAACATGATCTTTAATGAGGTTAGAAGGAGGCATGTAGAACAAGGTGATGGAGAAATGTCAGCATAGTGTTGTGACAAAGAAATCATGTTTAACCCATTTATTGGAACACTTTAGAGAAGTAACATGCACGATTGAGAAAAAGACACATGGAAACCGACTTTATTTGGATTTCTAGAAGGCACTTGGTAAGGTGTAATATTAAGGTTTTTTGCCATGGGAAGTAACATGTTAGTACAGATAGAAGAGTGACCGGTTTATAGAAAGAGAATAAGCAAAAATAAGTCTTTTTCTGATTGGCAGAATGTAAGAAATGGAGTTCTTTAGGGGCCTGTGCTAGGGTCCTCAGCTTTTTGAAATTCATTTCATTTACTGATATGAGGGAAGGAAAACATCGCAGCTAAAATTACTGATGACAGAGAGAGATAGATGGGGTGTTGTAAGGAAGGTATAAAGAAGTTTTTATAAAGAAGATGTTTGCAGACTGGCACAAATGTGTTGACTGAGTATGCAATAAACTTGTAGATAAGGTATGATGTTGGAAAATGGGAGGTTATTCAATTTGGCAGGACAAATAAAAAATGTAGTGCCTTACTTTAAATACAGAACAATAACAGAATTCTAAGGTTCGTGGAATTCAGGTATTGCTTTACGTAGTCACAAAACATTATTCATATATAACAAGACATTTTGAAGGTTAATGAAATGCACTCCTTTATTATGAGGGGAATTGAATGTAGAAGTAAGGACATTACACTGTAATTATGCACGAAGCATTGGTGAGACCACACCCTCAATACCCTGAGCCATTTGGTCTGTTTATTTAAGGCATTGGAGATGGTTCAGAATAGAATAACCTTCATTGTCACATGCAGTCGAAAGAGTGCAGTGAAAAGCTTGTAATGTCGCCTCTTGGCACCATCTTAGGTTCAGGGTACCTAGGCACAGGTACATTAAGTGTTGTCACAAAATTGAAACAATCAAATAAAAATAAACTAAAATGGGAATGCAGAGTTTGAAAAGTCCAGAATGAGAATAAAAAGTATCCTTAAAGTACTCAAGTTATAGTCCTTTCTCAATGAGTCTGTGTCCATCAGGTTTCAGCACACTGCCTACACATGCAGGCCTCCCTCCCAGACTCACCTCCAGGATTCATCCCCACGGCCAGCCTGGGCTTGTCCTGCTCCCACTCTGGGCTCCGGCTGTAACTCATGTCTGGGACTCGGCCTGGGCTCACTGTACTCCTCGCTCCAGGCTCTAGCTGTGACTTGTCAGGGACTTGGCCTACGCTCGCTCTGCTCCTGCTCCAGGCTCCGGCTGTGACTCACTTCCAGGACTCGGCCTCATGCTTGGTCTGCTCCTTGCTCCAGGCCCCGACCCAGGATTCGGGTCCAGCCAGGTCTCGGATTCCGTTTTCTATTCCTTCCAGATAGGGTACTTTAAGAAGTTAAAGGTTGGGTGTGTAAGGGAGGAAAAACTGCATCAAGAGGAAAACAAAGAAAGGAAAAGAAGCTGGTGAGCAGAGGAGTTTCGGCTGGAGCGTCTTATTCCACCATTATCTTAACCGGAAAAAGGAAAATTACTAGATTGATACCTGAAATGAGCTGGTTGACTTATGAGTAAAGAAGAGTGAAGGGGGCCTTAGTTGAAGTGTATAAGATCCTGAATGCACTTAATTAGGTGGATGTGGAAATGATATGTTCTCTTCTGGTGAATCCAGAACTAGGGGAAACCATTCAACAATTTCAGGGTCACCTTGTTCAGACTGATATGAGGGAATTTTTATTTTCTCTCAGAGGGTTGTGTAGTTTTGGAACTCTGCCTCAGAAAGCACTGGAGGCAGGGTCTTTGAATATTTTTAATTAGGAGGTGGGTACATTCTTGCAAGGCAAAGAAATCAAAGGTAATTGAGGTTAGATGGGGACATGGAATTCAAAACACAAATAAATCAGTGTGATGTTATTGATCGTGGAACTGGCTCCACAAGCCAAGTGGCCTACTTCAGCACTTAAACTGTATGTTCAGATGTTCTTCGAAATAAAAATTGATCCATTTCAATTTCAATTACCCCCAAATTATTCAAATGCAACTTAAACTTCTCATTTTTTAAACTTCTTTTGTTCAGGATTGGGGCAATGACCTTGATATTGCAGCTAGAATGGCCTTTGCCTAAGAAAAATGAAAATGATAGATTATCCCACATTTTCATTGTAATGGTGAACGGTTTCCATTTTCCCATTTGCTATCCAGCTGAACTATGTCTGTTTCAATTATCACAGCAGCCTGATAGCTCTCCGCACATTAGCCAGCAAAGAAAAATTGCAGTAGTCCACAGACGTAAAGGGCAATCCACCACAGTACTTCGCAATGTAATTTCCTGATTTTCTTTTTGTTGTCCTCAATATAAATGTATGAAGTTGAGTGTGTTGGACTATGATTACAGAAAAATACCAGTAAAACTTGGTTACATCATGCCATTGCAGGATGCAATGAATACCATCTTGACATGGGGAGTGAGGGGGGGGAGGCGGTGCAGTCATTAGCCAATATCACTAGACTATCCTGGAAGTGTGCAGAATAGATGTGCAGCAGAAGGACATCTCACCATTGCCATTTAAAGAATGGTCAACAAGTTGCAGGTTGGTTGCTAGGTACTCTCTGCTGCCTGTTTTATAGTTTATGGAACTGCTTTGTACTTTGCTGAGTTGTTTAAAGTTGGTGAAGTCTGGACAAAGTCGTGCTGCACTTAAAGCAAGGTCTTGGTTGTATATGTGAGAGTTTAAGGCAGACTGCTGATTCCCAGTCAGTGTGCCATAATTGCCGTGCCCTTTGAGCTTTAACATGAGCAGGAGAAGCAGCACAGGTAGTACATAAGAAAATATACTATTCATGCTATGAGAAAGGTTTATGATAATTATTATCATTTGAAATTTAGATTTCAAAATAAAAATAAATGAAGGAAATATGCTTTTCAGAAAGTCATTTCTAACAGTGTACGAAAGACAGTCTTTCCAAGAATGTATTAAGCCAAATGATGAGGTTAACAAGGCTGGGAACTAATTGCCGAATATTTATAAAGTGGAGTTTCATGATCCACAAAAACAAATGTCGAAGAGCCAGAGCAGGTTAAGATCTTTAGAAGTAAAATTGTACCAGCAGAATGGCAGAGTTTTTTGTTTAGTTTGTACAAGTTTCCAGAATATAAGAGGTGGAAAAAAGCCTCCAGGCAAACAGATTTAGAAAGAGGTCTCCAAGCTTTCAGAGCTGAATCTAAGTCTTCAGCTGTTTCAGTATTACATCAGGAGGCTTAAATTACTGTATAACTCTGTATTCATATGTCTCTGGGAGAAATGGAGTGAGCCATATTATTAACTCAGTTGAGTAATAAATCTTAAAGTGAAAACAGGAGACATACTTTACATAGGTTTGAATATCTGTAAAGAACATTGCTGAGGAAAAGACTGAATGATTTCAGATAGTCACATATATAAAGTTTTGTATAACTTGTTGGCTTTCATTAAAAGTAAATTGGCAGCTCACAGTGTCCAGCTTTACTAGACCTTCACATTCCCACATCTGTGCCTAACCAAGAGAATGTTCTTCGGATGTTAAAAAAGGCAGAAGGATAAGGTTGTAGTAGAGGGGTTTTGGAGTGGGGTAAATGCAGGAGATGCATGCTTACACAATCTGCATCATGTGTGAGATTGATTACTGCATAACAGTAAGTTAACCTATGAATCTGAAGTATGATATGAGATTATTGGCATTGGGGAGTGGGAGGGTAGAAACAATGACCTTCAGCAGCCCTGGAGAAAGTAGTGGTGAGCTTACATTTTTAACTACTGTAACTTATTTGCTATAGTCTGATCCATAATGTCATTAGAAAGGGAGTTCTGGGATTTTGATCCAAAGATACTTAAGGAAAGGCAATGTATTTGCCAAACCTGGATGAAAGGTTGCTTGGAAGGGAGCTTGCAGGTGGTGACATTCATATTAATCTGCTGCCCCTGTCTGTCTGGATATAGTAGCCAGGAGTTTCAAAGGTGTTGTTTAAAGAGAGTTGAGAATTTCTGCAGTGCATCTAGTAGATGGTACACACTGCTGCTACTCAGTGTCAGCGGTGAGGGAGTGGATGTTTATGGATGTGGTACCAATCAAGCGGGCTGTTTTGTTTTGGATGATGTCAAGCTTCTATAGTGTTCTTAGATCTGCAGTCAGCCAGGCAAGTGGGGAGTATTCCATCACACTGCTGTTTCATCCTTATAGATGGTGGACAGACTTTGGGGAGTCTGAGTTCCTAGAATGAGGATTCCTAGTATCTGACTTGATGTTGCATCCAAGGTACTTAAACAGCTAGTCCAGTTTATTTTCTGATCAATGGCGACCCTGAAAATGTTGATAGTTGGGGATTCAATTACAGTCATGCCATTAAATGTCAACTGGTGTTGGTTAGATGCTCTATTATTGAAGCTAGTCATTGCCTGCATGTGCATGGCGCGAATATTACTTGGCACTTGTCATTCCAAAACTTGGATATTGCATTTGGACATGGACTGGTACTTAACATTGTGCATCATCAGCAAACATCCCCACTGACTTTATGATGAAAGGATGGTCATGTATGAAGCAGCTAAAGATGGTTGGGTCAAGAATACTATCCTGAAGAGCTCCTGAGGAGATGCCCAGGAGTTGAGATGACTGACCTCCAAAACTACAAGGATATTTCTTTGTACTACATATGACACTAACCAGTGGTGTTTTCCTCCGGACTACAATTGATTCCGGTTTCAATAGGGTTCCTTCATGCCACACTCAGTCTAATGTGGCCTTGATGTGAAGGGTGGTCACTCTCACCTCACCTCTGGAATTCAGCTCTTTTGTCCAAATTTGATCAAGTCTGTAATGAAGTTGGGAGCTGAGTGACCCTGGCAGAACCCAAACTGGGCATTACTGAGCAGGTCTTTGCTGAGCAAGTGCCACTTGATAGCACTGTTGATGTCTCCTTCCAATAATTTACTGATGATTGAAAGTAAACTGATGAGGCAGTAATCAGCCAGTTTGTATTTCTCCTGATCTCTATGCACTGGATGTACTCAGGTAATACTCCACATTATCAGGTAAATGCTATTGTCGTAGATGTCCTGGAACAGCTAGGCTAAGAGAGCAGCAAGTTCTGGAGCACAAGTCTTTACTATCATTGCCAGAATATTGTCAAAGACCATGGCTTTTGCAGTATCCAGTGCCTTCAGCTGTTTTTTAGTATCATATGGAGTGAATGGAATTGGCTGAAGACTGGTATCTCGGACACTGGGGACCTCAGAAGGAGACCAAGATGGATCAGCACTTTGGTTGAAAATTATGGCCAATGCTTCAACATTATTCTTAACAATGATGTACTGGGCTTTCCCCAGATTGAGGGTGGGCATATTTGTGGGGCTTCCTCCTCCAATGAGTTGCTTGACTGTCCACCAGTATTCATGATGGATGTGGCACAACTGCGAATCTTGGAGCTGATCCATTGGTTGTAGAATTGCTTAATGCTGTCTATCACTTGTTGCTTATGCTTTTTAGCATTCAAGTAGTCATGTTTACCAGCTTCACCAGATTGAAGGAGGCAAGAAAGGAAGCGGGGGGGGTGGCATTTGTGATTGAGGAAGACATTACTGATGTAACTGGGGAATATATATATTTCTGAAAAATTATCCAATTAAAGTATGTGGATAGAAATTACAAATAAGAAAGGAAAGATCACATTGATGGGATCATACTATAGGCCCCCCACTAATAAGAGGGAAATTGAGAAACAAATATGTAGGGAGATCTCAGATATATGTCAGTATAACAAGGTTGTAACAATGGGGGATATTAATTTTCCAAACATTGCCTGGGGCTTACATAATGGGACCTGATCTAATGTATCCCAGAATGCTGTGGGAAGTAAGCAAGGAAATTATGAGACCTTTTGCAGAAATATTTGCATCATCTATAACTATGGGTGAAGTGCCTGATGAACTGGAGAGTGGCTAATATTGCAGCTTTGTTTAAGAAAGGTAGTAAGGAAAAACCAGGAAACTATAGACCTGTGAGTCTGACTTGAGTTGTGGGTAAGTTGTTGGAAATGATTATAAAGATAAGATTTAAGGACATCATGGACAAAGAGGCAAAAATTGCTTAGGGACAGTCAGCAGGGTTTTGTGTGATGAAAATAACGTCTCACAAACTTGACTGAGTGTTTTGAGGAGATTACCAAGAAGGTTGGTAAAACATTTGACAAGGTTCTGCATGATAGACTAATTAGTAAAGTTAGGTCACATGGGATTCACGGTGACCTCGCCAATTGGATACATAATTAGCTTATTGGCAGGAGGCAGACAGTAACAGTTTCAATTGGAGGCCTATGACAATTAGTGTTCCACAGGGGTCAGTTCTGGGTCCTCTTTTGTTTGACATTTATATAAATGATTTGGATGAGAGTATAGAAGGCATGGTTAGTAAATTTGCGGATGAAACATTGCAGACAGTGAAGAAGGTTTTCTAGGTTTACAAATGGATCTTGATCAAATGGGTCAATGGGCTGTAAAATGGCCAATGGAGTTCAATCTGGATCAATGCAAAACAAGGGTAGGGCTGATACAATTAATGGTAGGGCCTTGGGTAGTATTGAAGAACAGTGAGACCTGGGGGTACAGGTACATAATCCTTTAAAGTTTGCATTAAGTTTAGATGATTTGGATGTGAACATAGGGAGTATAGTTAGTAAGTTTGCAGGTGACATTAACATTGGAGGTGTAAAGGACAGCGAAGAAGGTTACCTCAATGTACAATGGGATCTTGATCAGATGGGCCAATGGACCAAGGAGTGGCAGATAGAGTTTAATTTAAATAAATGTGAGGTGCTGCATTTTGAAAAGACAAATCAAGGCAGGACTTGTACACTTAATGGTAAGGTCTTGGGGAGTGTTGCTGAACAAAAAGACCTTGGAATTCAGGTTCATAATTTCTTGAAAGTCAAGTCACAGGTAGATAGAATAGTGAAAAAGGTATTTGGTATGCTTTCCTTTACTGTTCAGAGCATTGAGCATAGGAATGGAGAGGTCATGTTGTACCTGTACAGGATATCGATTCGGCCACTTTTGGAATATTGTATGCAGTTCTGGTCTCCCTCCTATCAGAAGGATGTTGTGAAACTTGAAAGAGTTCAGGAAAGATTTGCAAGGATGTTGCCAGAGTTGGAGGGTTTGAGCTATAGGGCAGGGCTAATAGAGTCATAGAATCATAGATTCATAGAGATGTACAGCACAGTAACAGACCCTTTGGTCCTGGGGTTGTTTTCCCTGGAGTTTCAGAGGCTGAGGGGTGACCTTATAGAGGTTTATAAAATCATGAGGGGAATAGACAGGGTAAATAGACAAGGTCATTTCCCTGGGGTGAGGGAGTTCAGAACTAGAGGGCATAGATTTAGGGTGAGAGAGGAAAAAAAGTAAAGGGACCTAAGGGGCAACATTTTCATATCGAGGGTGGTGCATGTATGTGTTTAAAAATGGATCAGTATCTCTTGACTACTCTGAACTTCTAACAGCACAGTAGCGATCTTCACATGGCCACACTATTAAATCTAACTCTATGTCTTTAAGTTCCCATTTCCCTCTAACCACTTGTTAGAGTTTCTTGGCTCGCTGTGGACACAGGCCATTTCTCATCCTGTCCACTTCTAAAACCAAGGCCTGTAAAGTATCTGAAAATTCAGGACCTTACTCCTTGCTATGCTGAGCTAGCGTCATTCGAGGCAGCTTATGCAAGAAAGTGTTTACTGCAGCTAGTATACACTTTGTCTTTAAGGAGATACAGACTAGATTTGTGTGATGCTAGCCTAGCTTTAACCTGGACCTCTTGCTGAGGTCAGTACTGGGCTGCATTCCACTATTGGTAAAAACAATAACTGCAGATGCTGGAAACCAGATTCTGGATCAGTGGTGCTGGAAGAGCACAGCAATTCAGGCAGCATCCAACGAGCAGCGAAATCGACGTTTTTGGGCAAAAGCCCTTCATCAGGAATGCATTCCACTATTATTTAAATTAGCAAGCAGCAATAAGTTTGCATGCTGACTAGAACACTTTGAACAGGAGCAATAGTGATTGTAACAAAATAAGGTAAGCGGACCTCATGGAATATAAGTTCCCTGATTGGGGATGGTAACTTGGTCCAATTAAAGAGTCCTAGCTGATAGATATAAACAGGAGTGTTTTGATTTAATCCCTGCCCTCCCCTTCACTATTTGATCATACAGCATTGCCCTTTAATGTGAAGGGCACTGCTTGTCACAGGCCATTTGGGTGTTTCTTTTCTTCCTGGTGGTGGAAATTGAATAAAGATTTGTACACCTTGTGTCTTTCATTGTGTCTCACACCTGCACACACACAACATGGGTGCGGAGGGAAATAAGTGTGTGGGGTAAAAAAGACACAAGTGTCAGACATCAAAAAAAAAGAACGGGAGTGTCAGGGGTTCTGTTTACTCTGACAGCTGGCTCTGAGGGAGCTGGATCAGTGTCAACGACTCTCCTCATGTAAATAAAGGGTGACGTCGTGATGGGATATTGGCCTCTGTGAAAGAAAAAAAAAGAAAGGATTGGATAAATTTCAAATAGATTATTTAAAATTATTTGAGGGTGCCTCACACAAAAGAAAATGAACTGGAAAGAGTGGGTTCAGATGCCAGGAAGTAATTCTTTTCATCAAGAATTGTCTGTCATTTTCTAGAATATACTGCCAAAATGTGAACTCAGAAAGTCGTTCCTGTAGACACTTGATGTGTGATGAGACATTTCCAATTATAGAGGGTAGGCTGTGGGTTATTTGTGATTCTGAGGAGATTTGGACATCTGATAAATCCTTGAGCCTGGTTTGATTACTCTGGTGAATCATATAAACTTCCTAGAGCTATTCCTGGACTAAGCAGAGATTATTGTTTCCTCTTCTGTGTCTAGCCTTCCTAGTGATTATGTGGTACGGACAGGGTGAACGATGTATATAGTTGTATTGTTGTCTTATTGCAATGATCTTAATAAATTAAATGATCATTATTTATCTTTCTTTGTGAATTTGTCTGTTTTTCCCATACATCTAGTTCAGAAGCACTCAATTTGGTGAGTGTGCCCTTTTAAACCAATGTTTACTATATTCCTTAAAGCTTTATTGACATTGGGCTGCCCAGATCAGAAAGCTCTCAGTTTCAGATTGTACCTTGTCATCTGATCTCAGTTTATGTGAGAAGCTGTCTCATGCAATTGACCTCAACTTCACTAGTTTGGGGAAATAGAGGGGGAAGTCAGCCGGAAAGCTATCAAGTTGCTCCTGCTCTAAAAAATGGGCGTCTCGAATGATCTTCCAATATTGTTGAAATTGACAGATATTTGTTAGGCAAAGATATCAAGTGATAGAAATCAAAGCGGGACAGATGGGACTGGGGATACGGATAAATAGCAAACTCACTAAATGACAGATGATGCTCAAGGAGCTGAATGATATATGTAGTGCTGTTTCTGTGTGGAAATTGAACAAGAGCTGAATTGAAATGTTAAGCCTATTTGAAGAACCTGGCGAATGTCTGGAGAAAGACATGAGGACAGTGAATACATTTGGAACTGTGCTCAAGAGAAAAAAGGATCAGAAATTAAAATTATGCAAAAGAAAAACACAAATGAAGCCATAAAAAATTGAACCTGAATTTACACATTTGTAAGTTGATAGTAATAGTATTAATTTTCAAATCTGTAATTTCACTAAAGGTTCTGCTTCAAGCAGCCCTTTTCCAATGAATGAGCAACCCTTACATTTTCTCATCAAGGAAGAATTCTTCATCTGTGAATTCAAGGAGTGGAACTACTTCCAGTGTTTTTTCTGACTCAGCATTCTCTACTTGTCAAATACTTTGGGATATTTCTGACAATAAAAGTTCAGTCTGGAATCAGCGTTGGAAATTTGGCACTTTGCGAGCATCCTGACCCAGGTGATATTGAAGTTAAATATTTAATATGTGTCATTTGGCCATTTTAGTTTAACTTGCAGGAAGAAAAATAATACTTTCATCACAACATCCTAAATGTATCTTTCATTACTCTTGATGCTGTGTCCCTAATTGTACAGTCACAGTTTAATTTGAAGTACAATTCTAGATTCCATCAGAGGAAAGAGTGTGAAATTAATCTACATCAGTAGCATGAATTGGGCTCAAAGTGAATTGGCGACGGTTTTAAACTCCATCTGATTTTCTTTACCATTCAAGTCAACAAAATGTATAACAGAGCATGACATGAAATGGATTATTAATTCACTATTGATGAAGACTATTTATATCCCAAGTTTTTTATATCAGTTACTACCACATTTGACTTCTCAGGAATTCTTTTCTTTTTCGGAGATGGAAGAACCCAATCTTCCCCAGATTTTCCTGATCATGACATGTAGAAAGCCTAATCATTTTTATTCATCTTTGGGGAAGCAGTATGTTATTTTATCAGTGAACACTTAACTTCCATGTTTCCACTCAAAAGTCAAACTAAATGATGTCTTATTCGTAATACTTGTTTCTTGGTTGTTTCTTTGAATAACAAAATTAAAATACAATGCAGTTCAACAGCTATGTTATACTGTGACAGCATCAATGCTTTACAATGGGCTTCGCAGCTGAGTAAACACTTGCATTGACATTAGAACAGAAAAATACTCCCAATTACTGCAGTTTCTCTCTATAATCTCTCAATCACTGCCCGTCAGCTTCGTTCCCTGTAATCTCTTTCAATTTGGTAGTCTCACCCTCATATGAATTTCCTCTGTCAACTATTTTAATGCAGGTATTAGCTCATGAAGCCAAATCCGACATTGAAGTAGCAAGTAAAGCAGCATTATATAATAGTATCAAACAATCATCCATTAATTTCTAGGATCATGTTGACTGCAATGTTGAACTTTCACATCTTACAGATAGACTGACCATGGTGTGAAAATGCTACCAATCATTATATTATAATATACACACATCCAACACTGAAGAGCAGTTAACCATTTACTTTCCAACAGTAGGTGACAATTTGCACCCTCATTTATTAGAATCATAGAACCTGTGAGTCACAAAAGAAGATCATTTGACCCATTCTGCCCATGCTAGTCGATGAAGAGCTAGCCAGCCTAATCTCAACTTCCTGTACTTGGTCCATAGCCCTGAACTTTATGGGCTTTTCGAATACATATTCCAAGTCCTTTTTAAATGTGATAAGACTTATCTCGGCTACCACCCTTTCAAACAGGGAATTTCAGGTCCCATTATCTTCACATAATCATACTGAGAATCAGGTAAAGGGAGGAGGACCATAATGTCCTTCAGTGTGAGCAGCATACAAAAAGCACATACAAATGACATGCTAACATTTTCATGATGCTGTGAAGGGAAAATTGTTGGCACAAACAGAGGCTACTTGGCCATAATGTCTATGCCAGGTCTTTGAAAGAGCTGCACCATGTTCTTTCACCCCGGAATTCTTGTATATGCCCTACTATTTCATTGTAGAAGTTTTATCCTTTCAAGTAATTTATCCAAGAACTTGCTGCAAGGATATAAAGAGTTCCTTTCTTTATTGCCTGTCATCTCTAACCTGTTTCCTTTGGTTTCTGCCCCCATCCCGCCAACACTTTCTCTACTTTGCGAAAACATTTCATCAGTTGGAACAGCCCATTTTAAATCGCTGTTGGACTTTTCTAAATCCAATACACACCGTCACATTTCCATACTGCAAAAATATCACGGGCAGGGGTTTGGCGACCAAACTTGAAGGGTGACCGTGTCCCTTTGAGCGAACCAATGAAAGAGGATCTAGTGACATCTCATTAACCTACAAGGGGCTATATGAGAGCAGGAAGGAATGAAAGGATTCTCATGGTATCATAGTCACCGATTTGACTTCCCGTTTATTCGTTTCCAAAGCAAACTCCTCACTTTTAACACATTTAAAACACACACACACACCAAATACAGCTGCCACAAATTGAATTTACCCTGGCTCAGAAACGTTAGCGTGAAAGACGCCATTAGCTACAATTAGGTTCGAACAGAGAGGAAACAAAATGTTTCATTAAACAGAGATTTTAAAAGACGTTTTAGAGAAAACAAATCATAATTGTGCCTAACTGTAGACCCAACAAGATGGAACACGATAGCAGCACAATCGAAATCAATTTACGCTTTTTAGAGTATAAAGTGACATTTCTTCACAAATTTTAAAAAAAGACAACTGTTCTTACTTGTGGTGTTGTATTTAACCCCATTGAAATACTCGGGGCAAGGTCTCGCTACAAGCTGTCCTGCTCGTGTCCTCGGCCAGCAAGTTCCTATCTGATCGGTTGTCGAATTACAGTAAATACCTTGGGGAAAAAAGTTATGAAAATATAGAATTAAAATAAGAAACGGTAGCGGGAAGGAAGAAAAACAAACAATTAAACATATACTAAAAATGCACAGGTCTACAATGTTTTATACTGTCCTACCAGTGAGGTCCACAATCGGGATAGGGTCAGGTTCATAGAAATGGTCCTGGAAGAAGTCTATCAGGCTGCAGTTGGGATCAAACTCGTCGATGATAATCTGAAAGATTGTCGAGTCCATGTTGCACGTTGTGCCGGTGTGTGTACTATGCACTGTCTCTCGGTGCTGCTATTATAGCGGCTCTCTCTCTCCCTTCCCTGAGATATGCTCCTTGGTTTAAAACCTCACCTCTTCTTTAGATTCGTTCCACCCCTGTGGCCAATGGGAACGCAGCAGCTGCCCACGCCTGATCAAATGTATCAATGATTTAAATGGTTTGCTCTGTATTCCGGCGACTTCCCCACTTATTCATAATGTTATTCTTTCCATCTCAATCCTTAGTCGCTGTTCCGTCTATATTCACCTGTCTGTATGCCAATCTGTTTCCTCTTGCCGTATCGATCGCTCTGACTCCATCCCTTTCAATTTCCCCTCTGTCAGCGCCCCTCTCTCCATGCCTCAAACTGTTTATTCATCCTTCCGTCCGTCTTGGGTTGTTCTCCACATTCCATCTCTTCATCTTTATTTTGTCTTTCTCCCTCATTTTATTTTGCAATTTATTTCAGGTTATTTCAATTTATTGGTCCTGCCTATGTTTATAACTCCTAGCTGTTCAGTTATTATTTCTGCTGCTTTTGCTTATTTTCTCCGTCTCTTGCTCCTTCTCTGCTTCTCAGTGTCTCTACCTTTTACTTTATGGATATCTCTTTCGTTTGTTCTCTATTTGACTCTTGCCTTCAGCATTTATCTTGCTTTCAGCATCACTCTATCTCTGACTTTTTATATCTTACTCTTGGCATTTGTTTCTCTCTGGCTCACTCCCAGAATATCTGTATCTTATTCTCAGTCTTTCTCATTTTCTCGCATACGTCCATCTATTGCTTTCTTGGTAGCTCAGTGTCTCTTATTCTCAGTGTCTCTGAATCTTACTCTTGATTTACGTCTGTTTCTTTCTCTGAGGGTCTCTCTACTTTGCTCCCATTCTGTATGCTCTCACACTTGCCTTAGCTCTCTCCTTAGCTCTCGACCTCTCTCCTTAGCTCTCACAGTCACTGAAATGATTGGGAACAACACAATAAAACACATCACCAAGGTAATAATTTACTCAATTTTTTGAAAGGATAAGAATGGTTTTGACCTCAGCCTTTACAATGAAACTCTCAATATCTTGCATGCATTTCCACAATGTATTCATTTAGTGTTCCTGCCTGCAGTTGATTTCCACATATTATACATCACCATGTGATGAACATAATGATTCAATATCTCTCTCCTGGCTCTCTATCTGTCTTTGTCTCTTGCTGTCTATCTGTATCTCCTTACTTCATACACAGTCTCTCTCTCTCAAAATCTCAGTCTTTTTCTCAGTCTGTTTCTTGTATTCTATCAGTCAATGTTTTGCTTTCTCTTGGCACATCTCTGCCTTGCTCTCTTACTCTGCCTCTTGCTTACTTTATGTTTTTTTGGTGCCTCCCTTGCTCAACATTTGTATATTCCTGTCCCTTGCTCCATATTTGTATTTCCTTGTCCATTGCTCTCTCTCTTCTCTCTCTCTCTCTCTCTATCTCAGTTAATGTCTTTTTCTCTTTGTCTGGCCTTTTGTCTTTCGCTCTCTGTCAAGGTGCTTGTTTCCTTTTTTCTCTCTATCTGTCTCTCCTTGACTGTTGTTCTGCCTTTGTATCACTCTCTCTTTCTCAGTATCTTGTTTTCCTTTGGCATCTCTGCCCTTTTATCATTTGGAATACCTTTTTTTCACTCCAGGAAACAAATACAAATCCAATAAACACACAATGGATTGTCAATAAACATTACAAGTGGATGAGAGATCAGCCTGGGCTGCTGATTCATATACAGTGCAGTAAATAGTGTTGAAAGCTCTGGGTTTCTGTTTGATTTTGGCCTGCCAACCATCTGAAGGTAATTAAATCAGTACTTGAAAATGGAACTTTGAATTAAAATGAAATTTAACACTGTGTCAACCAGGGCTTAATTGGTATCTCTTTTGCTTCAGTTACAAGTTTGCGGGTTGTGAACATAAAATCTAGTCTGACTTTAGTGAACCCTCATTGTCAAAGGATGGGTTGTACTGTTGGAGGCATGCTTTATGAAAGCAATTTTTATATAGGGAAGATCACTTGATACTATTTCAAACAAAAGCAAATGTCATTAGTATTTATCCCTCATTCAACATCTAACAGCAGATTGTCTAGTCATGTTGACATTGCTATTTTCAAGACCTCACTGTGTATAAAATGCAGTCAGGTTTCCTTACATTGAAACAGTGACTACCCTTCCAAAATAGACTTAATAGGTTGCAGAATATTTTGGGGTGTTCTAAGGTCTTTCTTTCCATTAACTGGAATGAATGGATAACTTCTGTAATGATTTAATGCACATACAAATCAGAAGGACCTATGCCAATAAAAATGAATCATTGATGTACAGAATTTTAAATAAATTATTTGGCATGTTCTTAGAAATGGATTTGGAGTACTATTTATTTATTTTTTTAAAAAAACTGGTCTAGGGGATAGGAAACAACTTGTTACAAGATTGAGATCTGCACTTGAAACTCAAGGATGCTAAACCCAAGAAGAGAGGCAATGGTATATCAGGTTCAAATTGCTGGTGATTTCTTTCCAAGGTGGATGCTAAGTTAAAAAATATGATCAGTTAAGACATTACTCATAACAAGTAAAGAACAAAAAACTGAACCACGAATGCCTGCAATTAATTGGAATTTAAAGAATAAATGCATCACAATGAGTAAAGTACTTCTGAAGTAAATAACTTTAATAATGAAACACATTTAGAAACATAGAAAACAGAAGCAAGTGTGGGCCATTCAGTCCATTGAGTCTGCTGTACCATTCAATATAATCACAGTTAATCCTCAATCTCAATTCCTTACTCCAGGTCTCTCCCTGTACTCCTTGACACCTTTAGTGTCTAGAAATTAATCTTTGTTTTTAAAATATATCCAGTGTTTTCTATTGCATAGCCTTATGTCATAGAGATTGCTACATGGTTACCAAACTTTGAGGGAAGAAATGTGTCTTCATACCAGTCCTAAATGACCTGAAACCCTTTATTCTAGATTATATCCTCTGCCCAGAAAAGGGGAATGTTATCCTTGCCTCCATTTTGTCAAGTCCTATCAGAATTTTTAATCCCTCTTATTCTTCTGGACATTAGTGAATACAAGCCTGACCTCTCCTAGAGACTCATAATCCTCATATGCCAACAAGGAATCAATCTGATGAACTCTCCCTGCACTTCCCCTGCACTTGCTGGCTGAAACTGCATGCTTGCTTTTAGGGACTGGTATATAAGGACACCTTGGTTCATTTGTATATCAAGATACCCCAATCTATCAGCAGTTAAAACGTATTCTGCCTTTCTGATTTTCCTAAAGAAGTGGGCAACATCACACTCATTTAGATTATACTGCATTTGACCTGTACTTATCACACACTTATCTAAATTGCTTTGAAGTCACTTTACATCTTTCTCATCACCACAATCTATTGTCAAATTTGATATTACATTTGATTCATTCATATGAACCACTGACATATACTGTAAATAGCAGGTGCCCAATTAGTGATCTCTGCAGTACGCCACTAATCACTGACTTCCACTCAAAACAAAATTCCTATTTCCAATTTACCAATGAATTCGCAATCCATGACAAAGTGTTACCCCAATATGATTAAATTATGCACATGAATCTCTTGTGTGGGATTTGAAAATCCAAACACTCCATATTCACTGATTCTCCCCCATCTGTTCTACAAATACATTCTCTAAGTGCTCTGGTAGCTTTCATAAATCCATGTATACAACCACCTCACAGATTTTTGATGTTGATTGACCAAGAACAATAGGGAGAATAATGTGAATAATTCTCATTCAGTCTGGCTCCTGGTCAATATTTATACCTTAGCCACGTTTCTACAAAAGATTGTTATGTCATGGTCATATTTTTGCTTATGACGATGTGATGTGTGCAAATTGATTTCCTACTCTATGACAAAAAAAAGCTACTTCACTGTAGAGTGCTTTGGAACATTCAGAGATTCCTATATAAAGTCAGGCTTCATTATTTTTCTTACCTAAATTTATACATAAGCAATGACCACTTGAAAAAGATATTGGATTATGACTGGGTTGTGCATATTCATTTATTTACATAGCTATTTTAGTGCAGTAAATATTTTTAAAAATGTTGAATGGTTATAGCCGAAAAGACATCATTTACTTTATTTGCCAGCTTTTTGGAAAAAAAGCACGGCCAATTCCAATTGTCTACCTTTTCTCTGCAGCACTGCAAACTCTTTGTCTTCAGATACTTAAGCAACATCCCTTTAAAACCAGGATTGAATTTACTTCCAGCGTGCTGTCAGGCAGATTATTTGAGATCCTAACCTCTCATTGGCTAACGAGATTTGTCTATTGTTTCCTTTGAATTTTTTGCCGTTCATCTTAAGTTAGTATTGCACTTCTTGAACCTCCTCCCAATGAGAGATTTTCTCCCTTTATAAACTGTCACACCCCTCATGATTTTAAATATCTGTATTAAGCTACTTCTCAAATCTTCTCTTTCTTAAGGAGAACAGCCCACCTCCTCTATCATTGGAACTGAAGTCCCTCATTATTGTCATTATTCATGTATGCTTTTACCTTCTCCAATTCCTTTACATCCTTCCTAAAGTGTGGAGTAGACAGAATGTTCTGAAGTGCTTCACAGAGAGTCTTTAAGAAGACAAATGATGAGCCAAAATGTTGTTCTATTTTGTTTGTTTGTGGGATGTTGATATTACTGGCAAAGTCAGCACTTATTCCCATCATTAATTGTCTTTGAAAAGGTAGAGGTGGGCCACTTTCTTGATCACTGCAGCTTTCTGGGAGAGAGGTTCAGAATTTTGATCCATTGATAGTGAAGAAATGGCAATATATTTCCAGAACAGGATGGCAGGAAATGGTGCTCCCCATGCATTTGTGCTCTTTTTTGTTCTGAAATGCAAAGGTCACAGGTTTGGAAGATACATTGAAGGTTCAGCAGAAAGTTTCTGCAATGCATCTTATAGATAGAAATCATCCTCAAAAAGATTGCATAGTGGCCACTCCTACTAATAGTGTCATAGTCAAGTGAATCTGTGATGGATCAATTGGTGAGGCCAAGTCAAGCATGTTTTTCCTTCTTTTGGTTCTCTCACCATTTTTGGGAGCTGAGTTCAAGATGATGTCTTTTAGGTCTTGACTGATTCAATCAGTCATAATGATACTATGCTACATTTGCTGATGACCATTGAAGTCACTTACTTGAGTACTCTCCGCACGTTTACTGTCTTCACTACATCTCCCTAACCCTATCTTTTTATGGACATGACAGAGTACTGATCATTAGCTAAAGAAGGGCAGTAGGTTTTTCTTATTCTTTCATGAAAAGTGAGTATTACTGGCCAGCATTTTCTGTCCTTCCTTATTTATCTTTGAATGTATTTCCTTGTTCGGAAATTCTGGAGGGCAGTCACATTGCTGTGGGTCTGGAGTCATATGTAGACCAGATTACATACAAATGGCAGATTTCCTGCTATAAAGGAATTCGTGAACTGCTTTTTTCTTAAACAATAATCAATGATAATTTACTGGGCACTATCACAGAGTTCAATTCCAGATTTTATTCATTGAATTTACTACTGAATCCCTACAGTGTGGAAGCAAGCTTTTCAGCCATTAGTCCACACCACCCCTCCAAACAGCAGATGTGGACCATCTTGCCCAACCCTGCATTTCCCAATTTCCTAGCATTAGCAGCCTCATCCTCCATTTCCTAATCCACCCCTAGCCTGAATACTGTGGACAATTTAACATGGCCAATCTACCTAGCCTGCATATTTTTGGAGTGTGGGAGGAAACCGGAGCACCCAAAGGAAACCCACGCAGACACAGGGAGAACATGCAAACTCCCCACAGATAATCGCCTGAAGGTGAAATCAAACCCAGGACCCTGGCACTGTGTGACAGCAGTGCTAACCACTGGGTCACCATGTCATTTAAATTCCATCAGTATCGGGTAGGAATTAATATGAACTTTTGTTGTTCACGTTTAACTCAATGCTGTGAGATATATGGAACCTGGACTCAATGGCTGAATGGAAAGTGTGGAAATGCATAGACATGCATATTAATTCAGGGTAATTGCTTCTCCCATGACTACACATCACTATGCTTCCCCATCTGATGGGTTTGTCCTTCTAGAAGGATAGGATACAACCAGAGATGGAAATCTGGAATAATGTCTGGTATGATACAGAGTAAAGACCATATCAGGTTCTGGCTTAACTAGTCTGCTGGATAACTTTGCAATCTGAACCAACGTTACTGAGATGGACTTTACATGGGCAACTGGACAAGAATATCAGTGTGTCCATCTAATTTTATTCCAATTTGACTTTTGCGGACCAGTTTGATACAATTGCTTTTTATTGAATTTAACTTACCACATCTGCCATGCGATATTTAAACTTCAGAACATCAATCTGGGCCATTAAATTACAAATCCAGTAACAAAGTTCTCTCATTTCTTGTAAACTGATAAGGAGATTAGTTGAAGAAATACATTTGGGAATAGCAGTGCGTCAGAAGACAGATGATTTGTCGAGATGCATTGCGCTGGTTTACTTCTCTCCCGCTTTATTTAACAAACAATAGCACTTTTACAGGAGGCAGCCAAGTACAGAGCCTGCCATTCTTTAGTGATATTAAAGAATGCATCATTTTGGTATAACAAGTAAATGCAGGAGAAAGTGATTCTTTGAGCTAAGTGGAAGGACAGGTTTGCTGCAGTATGCCTTAGACACAGGATGAATAATGTGCCCACTATGCCCTGAAGTGGCTGCAACACTAAAAGGATTTTAGTCCACATCTGTTCATTTTCTTTCTGGCATCAAATCCAAACTGATATCATAATAGGATTCAAACAGCAAACAATCAAATGTAGAATGTGAAATCTATGAGAAGAATATAGTCAGAAATGGGAGGTATTCAAACAGATGAAGTGGATAGCTAGGACAGAAATAAACCTGTATATATGTTGAGAGTTGATGTACAGATAGGCAGCAAGATAGTTAACCATTGATGGAGGTGGTAGATAAATCAAACTAACTAGAGAGCAATTGAGAAAGCATGAGAAATGCAATTGAAAATAAACATAATTTGAGATTGATATAGCGTACGAAGAGATTGAGAGGGATGCAGATTCAAACACAAGCTTGTTTAATACCAGCAGTTAAAATAGATACATGTAGAGATTTGTAAATAGGGAAATACATATAGAGAATGATGGATAAAACTTTTGTACACAGATGGATACAGCACAAGAGATTGAGTGAGAGAGATAAATAGCTGTAAATCTTTTGCAGTTAGATGAGGGAGCAAGCCACGCATAAATGCAAATAAAGAGTCAGAGTAGTTGAGTGACTGTTGCCACAGTTTGATAGTTTTAAAAGCACTGATATTTCATTCATAGTCAGAAAAACACAAGGACATAAGAATTAGAACCTTCCTCTCCTGTTCACTAAATCAGGGGCTGATCCTAATTGTTTCCTCTACTCACTTTTCTGTCTGTCCTCATAACCCACAACTTCCTTGTCAATCAAAGTCTACCGAACTCAACTGTGAATATATTCAATGACACAACCTCTATTTGCTTTACAGTGAAGACAGAGTCATAGAGTCATTTAGCATGGAAACAGACCTTCGGTCCAACTTGTCTGTGCTGACCAGACCTCCCAATCTGACCCAATCCCTTTGCTCGCATTTGGCCCATATCCCTCTAAACCCTTCCTATTTATATACACATCCAGGTGCCCTTTAAATGTTGTAATTGTACCAGCCTCCACCACTTCCTCTGGCAGCTCATTCCGTACAGCTCATTGCATCACCCCTCCATGTGAAAAAGTTATCCCCTAGGTCCTTTTCAAATCTTTCTCCTCTCACCTCAAGTCTATGCCCTCTCCCACCCTAGGAAAAGACCTTGGCTAATCACTCTACCCATGCCCCTCATGATTTTATAACCTTTTATAAAGTAATCTCTCAAGCCTCCGACACTCCAGGGAAAAGAGCCTCAGCCATTCAGCCTATCCCTATAATTCAAATTCTCTAATTTCAGCAACATTCTTGTAAATCTTTTCTGAACCCTCCGAAGTTTAATAACATCCTGCCAACAGAAGGGCAACCAGAGTACACAGTATTCTGAAAATGGCCTCACTAATGACCTGTACAGCCATCACATGACAATCCAACTCCTATACTCAATGTTTTGATCAATGAAGGCAAGTGTGCGAAATGCAAATAAAGAGTCTTCACCACCCTGTCTACCTCCGATTTCACTTTCAAGGAATTATACACCTGTACCCATAGGTCTCTTTATTTGACAACACTTTTCAGGGTCCTACCATTAACTGTAGGCCCTGATTTGCCTGACCAAAATGCAACACCTCACATTTATCGAAATTTAATTCCATCTGTCAATCCTTGGCCCATTGGCTCAACTGTTCAAATTCACTTTGTACTCTGAGATAATCTTCACCATCCACTGCACCACCTATTTTGGTGTCAACTGCAAACTTACCTATGCCTCCTATACTCATATCCAAATCATTTAGATAAATGACAAAAAGCAGTGGAACTAGCACACTGCTGGTCACAGGCCCCTAGTTCATAAAGCAACCCTCTACCATCACCCTCTGTCTCCTACTTTCAAGCCTATTTTGTATCCAATTGTCTAGCTCCTCCTGGATCCCATGTGATCTAACCTGTCAAAGCAGATTGCCAGGTGGAACCTTCTATGGGGGAGAGGGGAGATTATTTTTATTCATCTGAAGTGAAGGGATGGTGCTGCAATTCCACATCAGGATGTTTTGTAACTTGGAAGGAAACTTACAGCAGTAAGTTTCCACTGTGTCTGCTGCTATTTGTGATAGAGTTTATCGATATGGAAAGAGCTGCCAAAGAAGCCTTGGCAAGTTGCTCCTGTGCATCTTATAAATGGTACATACTGCTACTATGTGTCAGTGCCAAAGGAAGTGAATCTTGAAGGTTGTGGATGACATTACAATTGAGTGAGTTGTTTTGACCCAGAGGGCATTGAGCTTCTTTAACATTGTGACAGGTGTACTCATCCAGACAATTGCAGACTATTCCAACACACTCTTGATTTGTGCCACGTAGATAGCAGAAATGCTTTGTGGAGTTAGGAAATAAGTTACTCATTAAAGATGTCTCAGCTTCTGACTCCTCTTATAGCTACAGTTTATATGGCTAGTCTAATTTCTGGTTGCTGATAGCCCCTCCCTCTGTGTATTGATAATAAGGGACTTTAATAATTGGTAATCCCGTTGAATTTCAAGGAGTAAAGGCAAGATTCTGTCTTTGTGGTAATGGTCATTGCTTGATTTTCCTATGGCACAAATGTTTAACGCAACCTACCAATACAGGTCTGAATATCTGTGGATATGGACTGCTTTAATATCTGAGGAGTTGAAAAAGATACAGAACATTGTGGACATCTCATTTATGATTGAATGTTGGAAGTAAGGTCATTGGAATTAAACAGCTCAAGATGATAAAACTAGATATGGGCCTGAGGAAATCCTGCAGTGATGCCCTGGGACCAAGACAAATGGCCATGAGGAACCACAGTCTTCCATGTGTTATGTGTAAGAGCTACATATATTTTATTTCAAAACTAAACTGGAAAGACAAGTTTGGTCCATGAATTATTTTTGCAACTTGAAGGAAAAGTAGAACTGTGTGGCCACTTATTGGTAGCAGGACAGAATGTAACTCTTTTGAAGAACATAGATATGATTCTTTTGTAAATCAAACTGGCACCAAGTGCCTTTCAGTTGAAAAAAAAACACTGCCCATTGAGATTTGTTTTAAGTTGCAGCTTTGTGACAGAATTTAGAGAAGAGGGCAGTTCTGAATCTTGTGTTTCTGAAAATCTGCTTGCAAGCCAGATCATTCTCTTTTTCTCTCTCCGTCTCTTCACCTTCTCCACCTCCGTCAGTGAAAAAAAGCAAAATCAGCTACCAACTTGAAAATTAATTCAGGGCCAATTGAGGAACAATGTCATATCACCAAAAACTAAAGCAAACTGAAAAAGTCATCTCATTTTCACTTGTGGTTTGGACTCTAGATCCAAAGACATTTTCCTTTTTTGTCTGTATCTTCCACTCATGACACCCTGAAAAATTGTATTCCTCACCTGTCTTGACTGTCTCATTTGTGAATTAATGTGTGCAGGTTTGTGTTTTAAAAAGGCATAGTATAATTTTATATTAAGAATTAGTAATCCATTTTACCACACGTTAAAGGATAAGTTTGTTAAAATAAAGAACTTTTTGGCAACCTGTCTATTAATGAAACCTGACTTAAGTTTCTTTTTTCTTAGATAGGGGTCACAGTCAAACATCACCCATCCTAGCAATTCAGTTGGCCATATTTCAAATTTGTGATACATTGTGGAACAGTGGAGCTTGATTTTCGGCACAGCCTTCCCATCAGAATTGAGATACCAAACTGTTCCTATTGACTTAAATTTTGCCAGGGCTCCTTGATGCCAGACTTGGTTAAACAGAAGTTGCTGGAGAAACTCAGTAGTTCTGACAGGATCTGTGGGGAGAAAGCAGAGCTAATATTTCCAGTCCAGAACAGTCACTGGTCTCAAAACATTAAGTCTGCTTTCTCCCACATACACTGCTAGACCTGTTGAGTTTTGCTTGCAATTTCTGTTTTTGTTTCAGATCTCCAGCATGGACAGTTCTTTGTTTTAGTTTTGTAAAATGCTACCCTGGTTTGAAGAACTTCAGTCCACCAAACCTCCAGAATTCAGCTTTCTTTCCATGTTTGAACCAAGGCTGTCATAACTAGGAGCTAAGTAGGGCTCATGAAACCCAAACTGAGCACCAATAAACAGTTCCTGCACTGTCAATGGCCCCTTCCATCATTTTGCTAAGATAGAGAGCAGACCAATGAATAGTAATTGTCTTGACTGGCTTTATTTTGTAGGAAATACCTGGGCAATTTTCTTCCCCTAAAGTATTGCTTTCACTTTGTGTCTCCTTATTTAAGGAGGGATATGGTTGCATCATAATCACTGAGCAGCATGGTAGCTCAGTGGCCAGCACTGCTGCCTCTCTCAGTACCAGGGATCTGAGTTCAATTCCAGCCCTCGGGAGACTGTCTGTGTGGAGTTTGCATGTTCTCCCTGTGTTGGTGCGGGTTTCCTCTAGATACTCTGGTTTCCTCCCATAGTCCAAAGATATATAGGTTAGGTGGAGTAGCCATAGGAAATGTAGGGTTACAGGGATAGAGTGGGGGGTTTGAGTCAGGTTGAGGTGTTCTTTGAAGAATTGGTATGGACTTGTTGTGCCAAATAGCCTGTATCCACACTAGGGATTCCAAGGAGTTCAAAGAAGATTTACTAGGCTGATTCCTGGGATGAAAGGTAAGTTTTATTAGGAAATATTAAGAGAATTAAGCCTATGTTCATGAGAGTTCAAAAGAATAAGAGATATGCTTACTGTAAAGTATAAGATTCTGAAGTGCTTTAATCTCCCTGATGAGGAAATTGAGAACTAGGAGGTACAGTTACAAAATAAAGGTTTAAGACTGAGATGAGGAGAAACTTCTTCAGTCACTAATCTTTGACGTTTTCTTTCTCAGAAGTAGTGAAAATATTCAAGTTTGAGTTAGGAAGAGTTTGCACCTACATGAGGATAAGGATAACAGGGATAAGCAAGAGAGTGGAGTTAAGGTCACAATTAGATTAACCATGATTTTACTGAGTGGCAGAGCTGACACATGGTCCAAATGGCTGCTCTGCTTCTATTTCTTATCATCTTAAGGGCTTGTAACTAGGTACATCCCAATGTTGTACCCATCCTGGAATGGCTTATGCGTTTCAGTTCCTAATGATGTTGTAATTATTTTTCCAGCCTTTGGATTCAGCAGTTGCCTTAGCCAAGAGGACCAGAAATGAAAAGGTACAAGTTTTTATGACTAACTATAACACTACATACACTGCAAGCAAAGAACAGCTAAAATCCCTAATTGGATTCCCGATTCATTGCTGCAGTTGGAGCAGAGTTATGCAGACCAAGTTGGAGCCAGGCTTGATCACCTGGTCATCTTAAGTTAACATATCTCAGAAAAGGCCTCTGCAAAAAAGAAAAATTGGCATCAGCCAGAAATGCAGGCATAAGGGAGTGAAAAACCATTCAGAGATGAGTATTGCTGTCCTCTGAAATACACATACAGGAACAGGTCTACATTTTAAAAAAATCATTCATGGGATTAGCGCATTACTGGCCACGTCAGCATTCATTATCCATCTTCAATTCCCCAGAGGATAGTAGGGAGTCAACTACATTGCTGTGGGTCTGGAGTCATATGTAGGTCAGCCCGGGTGAAGATGGCAGATTTCCTTCACTGAAGGAAATTAGTGAACCAGATGAGTCTTTGAAATGACAATTGTTTCATTGGGTCATCAGCATATTCTTAATTTCAGACCTTTTTTCAAAACACAAATTCCACCATCTGTCATTGCAGGATTCAAGCCTAGGTCCCCAAAACATTAGCTGAGTTTCTGGAATAATAGTCTAGCCATAATTGTGCAGGAAACCATCACTACCCTGAGAGCAGTATTACCAGATAGTGACTGAAGACAGGGTCACTGATTAGGAAGTGGGTAACAAATCAGATATAATTTAAAAATCTGAAGTATTGGGAGTTGTCTTATCAACGGAATGACTCAAAATCATTCCTTAAGATTAATAAAAATTGTATCAATTTTTCATTTAGTATATCTGATTTATGTGGACAGTTAAAAATCACAATTTTAAAAAAATTGTAAAACTAAAGAATATCAATTTACAGGAAATACATCTCTCCCCTTAAACCCACAATGCAAATGTCATCAGTGTAATAATATGGATTCCCTATAAACCAGGCAAGGGTATTTTTAAATTATTCATTGTTGTTAACTGGATATCTGAAATTTAAACAGATCAATTTTAAAAATTGCAATTTGCACAGCAGTGTTAAACAGACACACAACAAATTTAATTTAGGAAGCTAATTTATTTACTAGCTAAGTTCTGGATATTATTCATGGTAACCTGATAGCATGGCAGCATGGTGGCTCAGTCATTAGTACTTCTCCCTCAGAACGCCAGGGACCTGGATTTGATTCCACCCTTGAGCAGCTGTCTGTGTGGAATTTGTGTATTCTCCCTGAGTCTGCATGGGCTTCCACTGGGTGCTCGGATTTCCTCCCACAGTCCAAAGGTGTGCAGGTTAGGTAGATTGGCCATGATAAATTTCCCATAGTGTCCAGGGATGTAAAGGCTAAGTGGAATAACCATGGGAAATGCAGGATTACAGGGAGGGTCAGTGCGGATTTGATGGGCTGAATGGACTGCTTCCATACTGTAGGGATTCTAAGAATAGAATGTTCTGATTTATAACAATGGGGTGATATTAACAAAGAGTGCTGCTGAAAATATGACAAGGTGTTTGCTAGACAAAAGATTCATAAGAAACTATAGGTCATTGCCATAAATAATGAACATTAGAAAAATATACAGATTTCTTAAAGTAAATATTTCTGTTTCTTTACTCAAATTGTTAGGTCTTGTGTACATAATCAACCATAGTACAGTGTTTTACAGAGTAGGAGTAGGCCATTTGTCACATCATACTTGTGTAAACTCTTTGCTTTAGCAATCTCAAACTATTTGCATTCTCCTGCCTTCTCTCTGTCACCCTGCATCTTCATCAGATTGCAATGTTTATTTTGGAGACATTTATCTCAATGGGGCTAGAATACAAACTGGAAGAAGTTATGCTGCAGTTAGTATAAAACCTTGATCAAATGCCATTTGCTGCATTCACCCAGTTTTAAGAACTGCACCTTGGAAACAGCAGAATGCAAAGTCACCAGAAGGACACTAGTGAGTGGCAGAGAGTTGAAGGATGAGGCTGGAAGGCATGATCTTGGCTTGTTAGATTTCCTTGAACATAAAAGCTTCAAGGGTGATCTGGTCAAATTCTTTAATATGTTAAAAAGATTTACATTTTTGTAAGAAATCATTTTTTTCTGGAGAAGATGTCAACAACATAGAGAATTAAAATTAAAAAGAGAGTTAAAAAGGAAGGTTAAAATTAAAGCTCACCCTTCAGGAGCAAAATCAGGAAATAGATTTAGATTTTAGATTTGGATTGTATTGTCACGTACTCAAGTAAAGAAGTACAGTGAAAAGTGTATACTGTCACCAAACAAGGCGCCAGGGTACCTAGACACAAAAAACGTAGGTACAAAGTCGTAAGAGAAATAGAGTTAAAAAGTTAAGCATTACATCATACAATAAGTAGAAAAATAAAGAAAGAAGACTAGTAGTTTTTGACTGGAGATTCTGAAATGATTGGACCATTCAATATGGAGCTAGATTTTTATTTGTCCAAGCATTTGGAGCAAAGGCAGGTAAATGGAATTAGGATGCAGCTCAGTCATAGTTGAATTGAATGGCACAGCAAGCTTTCTATTGCCAGTGGCTGAATAGACTCCTTTGCATATGAATCACAAAACAAACAGAATGCACAAATAGACCATGCAACAATTAAATAATAATCTATAACTTATCTCAGTGTGTTATCAGATTTAAAGATCTCACCAAGTAAATTACTGAAGTAACTTTGTTGTGCAGACAATGATGGTGGGAGTTCTATGGTGTCAATGGGATAAGTGATTAGTTAATCTGCTTTTTGTGATAATAGTTGGGGGGAAAATATTGGCCAGGAGCATCATGGAACGTCTTATGCCGTTCTTCATATACTGTACACAGCAACTATTGTCTACCGAATCTTTGTGTAAAAGTTCAAATGAATGACTCATGATTAGATTATGATTTAAGTACTTAACAAAGTTTTCAGTGTCAATAAAGTGTGGCGCAGGAAAAAGCACAGCAGGTCAGGCAGCATCCGTGGAGAAGGGGAGTCGACGTTTCAGACAGGACCCTTAATCAGATTTGGGGAGGGGGAAGGGGGTGAGAAAAAAATAGGGGGAGGATGAGTGGGGCCGGGGAAAGGTAGGTGGGATGGCGATAGGTGAATACAGGTAGGAAGTGATGGTGAAAAGTAGGTGGGAAGTGTGGAATGGATAGGTGGGAAGAAAGGTGGACAGATTAGGTGGGCGGCATGGTGGCACAGTGGTTAGCACTGCTGCCTCACAGCGCTAGAGACCCGGGTTCAACTCCCGCCTCAGGCGACTCTCTGTGTGGAGTTTGCACATTCTCCCTGTGTCTGCCCGGGTTTCCTCCGGGTGCTCCGGTTTCCTCCCACAATCCAAAAAAATGTGCAGGTTAGGTGAATTGGCCATGCTAAATTGCCCCTAGTGTTAGGTGAAGGGGTAAATGTAGGAGTATGGGTCTGGGTGGTATACGCTTCGGCGGGTCGGTGTGGACTCGCTGGGCCGAAGGACCTGTTTCCACACTGTAAGTAATCTAATCTAGGTCAGGTCAAGGGAGCAGTGCCGAGTCGGAGGGTTGGATCTGGGATAGGGTAGGGCATGGGGAGATTTGAAGATTCAAGAGCATATGGTCTCCTCTATATCAGAGAGATCGAGTGCCAACTTGCGGAACGGTTCAGGGAGCATCTCTGGTCTGTACACACCAACCAACCCTACCTTCCGTCGACCATCATTTCGACTTCCCCTGCTACTCCTCCAATATCATGCTCATTCTGGGCCTCCTGAACCGCTTACACAAGGCCACCCACAAACTGGAGGAAGAACACCTCATCTTCCGCCTTGGGCTACACGGCCTCAACATTGAATTCACCAGTTTCCTCATCTGCCCACACTCCCCATCCCAGATTCAACTTGGCACAGCCCCTGACCTTACCTGTCCATCTTCCTTCCCACCAAACAGCTCCACCTTTCCCACTGATCTATCACCATCACCTCCTACCTGCATCCACGTATCGCCATCCCATCTACCTTTCCCTGGCCCCATGCTCCTACCCACCCCCTACTTATCTCTCAGCCTCCCTCCCCCATCCAGTTCTGATGAAGTGTCCTGCACAAAACATCGACTCTCCTCGTCCTCAGATGCTGTCTGACCAGCTATGCTTTTCCCAGTGCAACGTTTTTCAACTCTGACTCTCAACTCCCATACATACCAACAGATTGATTATCGGTGAGTAGCTTGGAACTAAGAACATAAATTGTCAGTTTTATTCGAGGAATCAGCTTCACAAGTTAAACCAAGAGCTTCAATAGAGAATCAAAATGAGATTTAAACTGCATATTAAAAGTTTAAAGAGTATGTTGAAAACACATAATCACAGTCTATCATTTCCACTCAGCTCAGGTATCAGTATAGATCACTATGTTTAAATATTGGAACCAGTGTTCAAAATCAATTTAGACACATAAGGTGTGAGTACCCACTACTTGTTTGAAATTTCAATGTAGCATTTTCAAACTACAACACAAAGCTATATCTAATTTCACAACAGCATTGTCATAAGAGTGAATTGTAAAAAATATCAGACTGATCCTATGGTGACACAAAAACAGAAATTGCTGGAAAAGCTCAGCAGCTCTGGCCACATCTGTGGAGAGAAATCAGAATTATTGTTTCATTCGAGCTGAAACAATAACTGATTTCTCTCCACAGATGTTGCCAGAACTGCTGAGCTTTCTCAGCAATTTCTGTTTCTGTTTCTGATTTATAGCATCCACAGTTCTTTTGGCTTTGATCTTCTTGTGAGGCTGAAATAAACAATTTCTTTTTTCACTTTGGGATTAGCCTTGCTGCACCTGATCTGTCCTGTTCACTTCACAAATGTTTCCTCACCTTTCTGGGCACAAAGCTAAAAATGAAAAAATTAAATAGTGAACACATTCAAAGTTATGTTGATGGAAATAATTCAGTGTATAGTCAACATTCCAAATGTAACCAATAGTTAGCTGAGCTATGAAGGTGCTGTCAATAACCCGAAAGCAACCTGAGGAAACATATCTTTCTAAGTGTAAAGCTGACCCTTTTTTTGTTGGAATGTGACTCACACCTACTCTATAGTATCATAAGATAAATATAGCTCTCAAATGGGTTCACCCAACATAACACTGATGGTTACAAAATCTAAGATAGTATATTAAGGTAAAATTCTCATCCTTAATATGTAATACATATAGGATAGCATCTGTCTCAATTTGAGATGGTTATAAATCCATCTCCGTTTACCATTAATACACAAAGGCCCATTTACATTGGCAAACAGAATCCACATTTGATTGTTATTAATACTTGTTTTTCATTTTCTTATTAAAACAATAACTTGCATTCCAGGATCTCTGCCATATGCTCTGTAACATCCATAAATAACACCAAATACTTGGAGCAGCTTGCTGTAATTACCAAATAAGGCATAACTTAAAGTTATGAAAGGCGAAGGTAAGTGTACAGGAGTGTTCTTCTTTTACAGTCCTCCCTTCGAGCTCCACATGAAAAATTATATTAGAAACAGGGGGCAGGAGGAGTGGAGAAAGAAGGGAACTTCGTGAAACAGCGAGTGAGATTTCGATCTTCCAATGACAAGGTTCAAATTTAGATGAGATAGAACAGATGGACCTTCTGGTTAGCGTATGACAACATAATAAGAATGTTGCTAGTTTTTCACAATTTGACAATCTCACTTAGTGAGCTGACAGCTGACTTGCTGTGGAAGTGCATTGATAACATGTCACACTGATGCACTTGTGAGCACACTTCCGAGTTTGGTACTGAGACATGTAGCAATAGGCAAGGAAACCTTACTTTCCTTTTAGCTGATTTAGAGCTGACTGAGCATGTTTGATAATGTCACTTATTGCTTAACATAGGAAGTATTTCATTTTCCAATCATTAACACTTTTCATTTTGATGATACAAAAGGATTCTTTATGTTTTCTTCCCACAATTTACTGCTATCTCTCAAATGCCCCAAGATATTCCTGATGGAAGGTTTTATAGATAATACATTAATCAAGTGGCAATGTCAGTTGACTATTTGACTCTGGATCTGTTACAGCCCTTCAACAAGTTAATGATGGAAATGAACAAAGAAGACCTTCAGCCTATCCAGAGAAAACCGTTAGCCTTGTCTCAGTGGTGGAATTTTTTCATCTGAAATAGAATGCTGTGTTTCACTCACCAGTATACAGACCTGAGAGCTATAATACACTGAGTATTGTCTAGATTAGAGTGGTGCTGGAAAAACACAGCAAGTCAGGCAGCATCCGAGGAGCAGGAAAATTGACGTTTCGGGTAAAAGCCCTTCATCAGGAATTTGCCTGAAACGTCGATTTTCCTGCTCCTCGGATGCTGCCTGACCTGCTGTGCTTTTCCAGCACCACTCTAATCTAGACTCTGATCTCCAGCATCTGCAATCCTCACTTTTGCCAACTGAATATTATGTCCTGATGAGGTGCTGCACTGTCAGAACTGCTGCCTTATAGATGATATATTAAACTAAGATCATAACTGCACTCTCAAGCAAATGCAAGAAATCCCATGTCTCTGTACTGTCTGTCCTGGCTAACCTTTACCTTTTAAGTAACATCACTAAAATGGATTATTGGGTAATTATTTAATTTTTCTCTGCCATTTGGCAATTGGCAGCTGGTTTATGACATTCCAACAATTTTAAAAAGTCAGTGTAGTTCCACTTGCTGATTAGAGATGGATAACTAATGGCAGTTTAACCTGAGGATAACCATGTTCAGGTGAAGGGAGAGGTTGAAAGGAGGAGACTTGCACAGTAACCTCAGCTAGTACAAGAAATAAATCCATGGGGGCAGGAGGAGTGGAGAAAGAAGGGAACATTTTTGAAACAGCGAGTGAGCTACCGAACATTTATGACGAGGTCATGTGTTCAAATCTACAATATTGGCAATACCCTGCATTGCAGACCAGCTGTCCAGTCAATTGAACTAAACAACCAATTAGTACAGCCATGACTATAGTTCTAAAGCCGTTAGGTCTCGAAATACTCTTTAGGACACCCTTAGATTATGAAGGCGCAATGTAAATGCAAATTCTTTCTTCCTTCCACACAATCACAGAATAAATGCAGCTTACCCGTCAAAATATCTGGATTATTAAAACATGTCAGAGCTTTTGCCACATCTCCCCTACCCAAAGTCTGTTCCTTCTGACTAAAGTCTGACCAACCAACCCAACCACCCCGTGGCTCAACACTTCAACTCCCCCTCCCACTCCACGAGGACATGCAGGTCCTTGGACTCCTCCATCGCCAGACCATAGCAACATGACGGTTGGAGGAAGAGCGCCTCATCTTCCGCCTAGGAACCCTCCAACCACAAGGGATGAACTCAGATTTCTCCTGTTTCCTCATTTCCCCTCCCCCCACCTTGTCTCAGTCAAATCCCTCGAACTCAGCACCGCCTTCCTAACCTGCAATCTTCTTCCTGACCTCTCCGCCCCCATCCCACTCCGGCCTATCACCCTCACCTTGACCTCCTTCCACCTATCGCATTTCCAACGCCCCTCCCCCAAGTCCCTCCTCCCTACCTTTTATCTTAGCTTGCTGGACACACTTTCCTCATTCCTGAAGAAGGGTTTATGCCCAAAACGTTGATTCTCCTGTTCCTAGGATGCTGCCTGACCTGCTGCGCTTTTCCAGCAACACATTTTCAGCTCTGATCTCCAGCATCTGCAGTCCTCACTTTCTCCTCGAATATTCACGGACAGGCTGACATTCCCACATATGGAATGGAAGGGACCAAAAGTGTCTTGCAAGTACAGTGAGAGTGAGCAATAAAACTGAAAATAGTCATAAACTATGAATGATGCATGTTAATGTTTGTTTCTGGCATGGAGGTGACTGCAGTCAAAGAGTATTTTCTCTAGGCAGTATTTAATACGGATGACAGTGTTATTTGGTTTTTGATGAGGTAAATAGCTGCTGTTGGGTAGTTTGTAAATAGCATGGGGGCTATCACATAGCTTTGCTTGACATATCAAAATACAAATAAGAAACAAGAGCAGTCCACTCAGCCCTTTGAGTCTGCTCTGCCATTCAATAATTTCAACATCATAGGTTCAATTCCTGCACTGGCAGGGGTTTCCATGAAGGACTCTCTTTCTCAACTTTTTCCTCACCTGATGTGTGGTGAGCCTCAGGTTCAGCCACCATCAGTCATCTCTCTCTCTCTCTGATGAGAGAACAGCCCTACGGATCTGGTCGAACTATAGTTACTTTATTAAAGAATCTACTCTTGCCTTAAAAATATTTCATGATACTACTTCCAATACTTTTTGAGGAAGGGAATTCCAAAGACTCATAACCTTCTGAGAGAAATACAAAGTTTTTTTTCATCTCTGTTTCAAATGAACGCCCTTGCACTTTTAAACTATGATTCTCCCACAAGAGGAAACATCCTTTCTACATACACCCAGTAAAATGGTCTCAGGATCTTATATGTTTCAATTAAGTCATCTTTGATGCTTCTAAACTCCCATGGATACAGGCATAGCTTGTCTAACCTTTCCCTATAATCTGCTCATTCCAGGTATTAGTCTAATAAACCTTCTTCAAACTGCTTCCAATTCATTAATATCCTTTTGTAAGTACAGCGGTGAGTACTTTACACAGTATTCAAGATGTGGTCTCACCAATGCCTTGTTTACCAGAAAATTAACCTCCTTACCCTTGCAGTCAATTTGCCAAGCAATAAACCATAACATTCTATTAGCATTCCTGACTACTTCCTGCATTTGCAAACTAACCTTCTGTGTTACGTGCATTAAGACACCTAGATCTCTCTGCATCCCTCTGCAACTTTCACTATTGAGAAAATATGTTTCTTTTTTATTCTTTCTGCCAAAATGGACAGTTTTCCACATTGTACTCGATTTGCCAGACCTTTGCCCACCCGCTTAATGTATCTATATCCCTTTGTAGGATCCTTATGTACTCTTCACAATTCACTTTCTGTCTTCAGCAAATTTAACTACCATACCTTCAATCCTTTCATCTAAATCATTTATACAAATTAAAAAGAGTTGAAGCACCAGCACCCACCCCTGTCACACGCCACCTGTGATCTCTGCTCGCCTTAAAAGGCCCACTTATTCCTGGTCTCTGCTTCCTGTTAGCCAGCCAATGTTCAGTCCATGGCAATATGTTACCCCTTATAGAAAGAACTTTTATTTTCTGCAATGAACTTTGATATGGCCCATTATCAAATGCCTTCTATAAATCTCAAGACTATACATCCATTGGTTTCTCTTCATACACAGCACAAGTTGTTTCTTCAAGGAACTTCAGCGAATCATTTCCATATCATTTGCCCTTGACAAAACCCTGTTGGCTCCACCTGATTACCTTAAATGTATCGAAATGCCCTGTTATGTCTTCAATAATATTTCAATAAGAGCCCAAGGTTTTCTAGGTAGTATAGTGGCATGAATATAGAATTGGCTAATGGCCAGAAAACAGTAAGTCGGGATAAAGCGTTCTTTTTTAGGTTGGTGACCCATAGGTGATGGGACCAAAACTGTTTACAATATACACTAATGACTTGGAGGAAGGAAGTGAATGCACATAGTCAAATTGGCAGATGTCAAAAAATGGGGTGGAAAGGCAGGTTGTGAAAGTGATACAGTTTACAGAGAAATAGTGATAGATTAATTAAGTAGGCAAAAAGCAAATGGAGTATAATGCGGGAAAATGTGAGGTTGTTCATTTTGGAAGGGAGAACAAAAGCAAATGAGATATATGTGATTCTTAATGAGTTAACAGGGTAAATTTTGAGAGGATGTTTTCCCTCTCAAGAGGGTCCGGGACCACAGTGCACAGTCTCAGAATTAAGGGGTACTAATTTACGACTGAGATGAAGAGGAATTTCTTCTCTGTTGTGAGCCTTTGGAACTTCTTGTCATAGAGAGCTTTGAGCAGAACCCTTGTGTGTGTTTAAGGTTGAGCTAGATAGCTTCTTAATCAGTAGGGGAATCAAAGGTTATAGGGAAAGGGCAGGAAAGTTGATGTGAGGAATGTTTGATCAGCCAAGACCTTATTGAATGGTGGAGCAGACTCAAGGAACCGAATGGCCTACTATGATTCCTATTTCTTATGGTCTAACTTCCAACTCCCCTCCGACATACAATAATCCATGTACTTTTTTGACTTCTATCTTTCTTCATTTTGAAGTAAAGGAATTACAATAGCACTTTTCCCATCTGAAGGAACCTTCCCCAAACCTTATGAGCCTGAACTGACCCACATTGGGTTTTCAATTTGTTTGTTCCAAATATCCCAATCAAATTGGTTGTCGTCATATCATTACGAAGCAGGATTGTGACAAAGCCTTCTGTGCAACCAAATATTTTTGAGCACAATCCACAAAGTTACATGATTAACCAATTCAATGCTTGGTCAGTTTAAGAGCTTTACTCCTGATGAAGGGCTTATGCCCGAAACAACAGTTCTCCGGCTCCTCGGACCCTGCCTGACCTGCTGTGCTTTTCCAGCACCACACTTTTGACTCAGTTCAAGAAATACAGAAGCTATGGCAGTGATTGGCAACAAAAATCTCCAAAACTCAAAAGAATTCCAATAAGCAAAGCAGTTATCGTCACCACAATCTTGTATTGCAGTGAGACTTGGGGGCTGTGTGATCTTATGTTAGCATATTAGAGCGCCAGTGAAATTCCATGTAAAATGCTGATAAATTAGGGGAGGGTTAGATATGTTTGGCGGTGGTATCTTCCAGCCTCCTGCTTGCTTTACTACTGTAGGTGGGCAGAAATGGCACCGTTAGCACCCTCTTTTTCTCTGCTGACCATCACCACCTGTTCCATTCACTCCTCCTCTGTCTTGGTCAACAGCATTCAAGCCATCATTTTTATAACCCCTTCAGTTCCAAAGAGGAGTCATATTGCACTTGAGATGTTAATTCTGTTTTTCTCTCTCCATGGATGCTGCCAGATCTGCTGAGTTTTTCCAGCACTTTCTGTTTTAATTTCAGATCTCCAATGTCGACTGTATTTTGGTTTTTATTGTGAAATTGGCCATGGGGCTGAAGGTTGCAGATAGTCATTGCTTTCAGTATCCTGGTGATAGGATTTATTACAAAGTTATTTTCTCCTGATAAATTATTTTATAATGGAGTTGAGAGGGTCCATGAAGTGGAGGTAGTGCACCTCAAATTCCATCTACTCTCAACGGGATGATCCTGAACGAATGGATGGTGTGGATCATTATGTTGTATGCCCTTTTCAGTTCTGGCTACCTCTGCACATCAAGGTCATCCACCTTGTATGGCTCAGTGCAATCAGTAATATAACTGCACCAGGTATTAAGTACTATGTTCAATTTGTTTGCTTGGATGCATCCTGCTCTACAGGGCAAGAATATTCTGTGCAGCAGAAACGCAGACTACCAGAGCTGAGGCCATGATAATTGTTTGGACCAGAGCCCCATTTTGAGTTTGCCAGATGACAAAGGATGCTATTCTGTGATCCAATTTCAGTTTGTATCTTGATTGTGTGTTCTTTGTTCCACAAAGCACGATCTTGTGTCACATCATGACATGGTCTTTTCCTGTACTATTCTTTATGTCATTCCCAGTTGGTCACTCTGTTCTTAAAGAGAAACCCATGGATCTGTAGCTTATTCAAATTGAACCTGCCTCCACAACACTCTCAGGCAGTAGATTCTGGACCTGAACCACTTGTTGTGTCAAAATGTTTTTTTTTCAAATTGCTTTTGCATCATTGTAATCTGTGCATATTCTTTCTTGATCCTTTTATGGGTGGAAACATTTTCTCCCTAGAATCTACCCAGATCCCTTATGATTTCAAAAATCTCCATCAAATTCCCTCTAAATCTTTTCCCAGGGAAATTTAGAAATACATCTTTGAGTCAGATGTTTAGGTTACCTCTCAGATATCAATGTTGTTTGGATGTGAACATTGGAAGTATGGTCAGTAAGTTTATAAATGACACAAAAAAATGGTGTTGTCGTGGGCAGCCAAGAAGGTTATCTCAGAGGACAGAGGACATTGATCAGATGGGCTGATAGGCTGAGAAGTGGCAGATGGAATTTAATTTGGTTAAACGTGAGGCGTGGCATTTTGGAAAGGCAAATAGTGAAGAACTTATACACTTAATGGTAAGGTCCCAGGGAATGTTGCTGAACAAAGAGACCTTGGAGTACAGGTTCATATTTCCTTGAAAGTGGAGTTGCAGATAGGCAGGGTAGTGAAGAAGGAGTTTGGTACACTTGCCTTTATTGGTCAGCACATTGAGTAGAGGGATTGAGAGGTCATGTTGCAGCTGTACAGGACAATGGTTCGACAACTTTTGGAATATTGCGTACAGTCTCTCTGCTATAGGAAATGTGTTGTGAAACTTGAAAGGTTTCCGAAAAGATTTACAACGATGTTGCCAGGGTTGGAGGGTTTGAGCTATAAGAAGAGGTTGAATAGTCTGGGGCTGTTTCCCCTGGAGTGTCGGAAGCTGAAGGGTGACCTTATAGAGATTTATAAAATCATGAGTGGCACGGATAGGATAAATAGACAAGGTCTTTTTCCTGGGGTGGGGAAGTCCAGGTGGGGCATAAGTTTAAGGTGAGAAAGGCAAGATTTAAAAGGACTCTGCGTTTTCGCACAGAGGGTGGTGCAAGTATCGAATAGTCTACCAGAAGAAGTGGTGGAGGCTGGTACAATAATAACATTTAAAAGGCATCTTGATGGGTATATGAATAGAATGTTTTAGAGGGATAGGGACTAAATGCTGGCAAATGGAAATAGGTTAATTTAGGATGTCTGGTCAGCATGGATACGTTGGATCGAAGGGTCTGTTTCCGTGTTGTACATCTCTATGACTATCTAACTGTATGATGAGGAACACAAAGAACTAGGAATCACCTGGAATTAAAATGGGTGGATTGGTCATAGTGAGGACAGTGGGGAAAGAGAAGCTAATATTCTACCCTGAAGGATCCCACTTTATTGTCTGTGCACCTGCTCAAATAAGGCTGAGAATTTTTGAATCAAAAGCATCATAGGGAAATGTAGGTTAGCAAGTGAATTCATTTCGCTGCTGCCAACGATTCTGCTGTTTGTTTCTGATTGCTAATGTGTTTCTCACCTGCTGTTAATGTTCCAAAAGGATTTGACAATAGGTACTTCTCTATATTTCCCATATGGCTCTTCAGCTTTATTAGAGACTTCCAGGTTTTTGTTTATACAATATCTACAAGGTGTGTTCTTTTGAGCAGCCTTTACAGAGACATAAGCAGATAAACATTCCACAAGGTGATCATAATGTTGCAGCTGTATCTTTGATGGCTGTATCCAATTAAGCCTTTCAATCTATCTTCTTAAAATCAAAATGATGATTAAACAAAGTGAGCTTTGAAGACATAATGCACTAATTTTAATTTTGGTAGTGTAGTGTTGGAATGGAATATAAAACAATTTTTTTCATATTGATTGGTAATAGTAATGCTGCCAAATAATAGACTGAGTTGAACCCACCATCCTGATGACCTCTGGTGTGTGAGTCAAAACATTTAGGGTCATGTATGAGGATTAGCTGATCAACCATTGTGTAGGTTTAAACTAACTGATGGTGCTTATTAACCTCATAATGCTCTCTTCATTATTACAATTACCAATTGTAGCATTATTGGTCAGCATTGTTGTTGGTGTGGTCAGCTGTTTAAGTAAATATGGAATTGAATGGCTTGTATTCACGATTCATGAGAATGTTTCTAGGGTTGAGGAACTTCAGTTATGAAGATGGATTGGAGATGTTAGGATTGATTTTTTTTTTGGAAACAAGTTTTAGAGAGCATTTGACTGAGGTTTTCAAAATCTGGACAGATTCTGTGGAGAAAATGCTTCCACTCATAAAAGTGTGGGCGGCACGGTGGCACAGTGGTTAGCACTGCTACCTCACAGCGCCAGAGACCCAGGTTCAATTCCTGCCTCAGGCGACTGACTGTTTGGAGTTTGCACATTCTCTCCGTGTCTGCGTGGGTTTCCTCCGGGTGCTCCGGTTTCCTCCCACAGTCACAAAAATGTGCAGGTTAGGTGAATTGGCCATGCTAAATTGCCCGTAGTGTAAGGTGAAGAGGTAAATGTAGAGGAATGGGTCTGGGTGGGTTGCGCTTCGGCGGGTCGGTGTGGTCTTGTTGGGCCGAAGGGCCTGTTTCCACACTGTAAGTAATCTAATCTATCAAGAAGGAATGGGCATGGATTTAAAGTACTTTGCAATGAAACAAAAGCAATATGAGGAAAAGAAAACACACAGCAAGTGGTTAAGGCCTGGAATCTTCTGCCTGAGAGTGTTGTGGAGGCAGGTTCAATGGAAGCATTCAAGAAATAATTAGACAGCATCTGAAAAGGAAGAATGTGCAGGATTATGAAGAGAAGGTGAGACAATGGCACAATAGGTATTGATCATTCAAAGATCTGAGGCAGATACAGAAATGGACTCCTTCTGCACTGTAATAATGTTTTGCTATTCATTCAAGTGATATAAGCATCACTGGCTGTGCCAGAATTTATTGCCCATCCTTAGTTGCTGTTGAGAAGGTCGTGGTGAGCTGTCTTCATGAACGGCTACAATCCATGTGCTGTAGGTAGACCCATATTGCTAAGAGGGAGGGAGTTCCAGAACATTTACTCAACAACACTAAAGAAATAGTTATATGCTTCCAAGTCATGATGGGAGTAGTTGGGGGGGGGGGGGGGGGGCACTTACAGGTGGTGGTATTCCCATGTATCTGCTGCCCTTGGCCTTCAAATGGAAGAAGTTGTGAGTTTAGAAGGCGCCCTCGAAAGATCTGTGGTGATTTCTTGCAGTGCATCTTGTAGATAGCATACACTATTGCTTCTGTGCATTGGTTATAGAGGTTGTGAAGATTTATGGGTGTGGTGCCAATTAAGTTTTGTCCTGGATGGTGTCAAGCTTCTTGAGTGTTTTTGGAGCTGCACCCATTCAGACAAGTTAAGAATTTTCCATCACCCTCCTGACTCGTACTTTGTAGATGGTGTACAGGTTTTAGGAAACCGGGAGATGAATTACTCACTGCAAGCTTCCTAGCTTCTGACTTGCTATTATGGCCATGATGTGGCTAGTCCAATTCTGTTTCTGGTCAATGGTAACCCCTAGGATGTTGATACTCAAGGGGATACTCGGGGTTGGGAATGCTATTAATGTCAAGGAATGACGGTTAGATTGTCTCCTGTTGGAGATGGTCACTGTCTGGCATTTGTGTGGTACAAATCTTATTTGCCACTTGTCACCCCATGCCTGGATATTTATTGAATTCAAATGCCACCATCTGCCATGGTGGGATTTAAACCAGGGTCCCTAGAACATTGTCTGAGTCTCTAGTTAAACGTTCCAGTGATAATACCACTAGGCTATCAAGTCCCCTCTAGTAGTAATGATCGAGTTTATATTTACAAAGTGCCTTGCAATTGGATGTGGTCTGCTTCAGTATCTGAGGAATCATTGGTGGACATCTCAACTTCTGACCTAATTCTGTGATTCTGTATGCAGAATTGATTGACATTCAATTGAATTGCACTGAGTGAATCATTTATTTTCTACAGACTCTGGTGAAAGAGAAAACCTGCACAGCTCTGTACTAAATGCTGGTTAAATACATATGACAGTTCATTTACTGTGCAGCACAGTTAGTTCATGTTGCTAAAGCCATATTCACCTTATCTATGTCTGTGGGTAATAAATGATATATTTTGAATGAAACCGAATTGAAAGAATAGTTCCTACTGCAACAGTGTTAGTTCTCTGCGAAGCCACCTTGTGGGCTCTGCTGCTGAAATTTCTGACTCGTGCCAATTAGAGGTTGTCTCGAGATATCGACTCATTCCACAAATTGGAGACACATCAACATTTGATTGCTGTACTCACAGCTGGGAGATTGCTCACCAGTAGATTTACATTGGTACAATTTGACTGCTAAGTACAATGCAAATTAAATAAAATTCTCATTTAAATGAACTTGCCAAATGCCACTTATGGAAGTAATTCTCACTCACTTATTCATTAAAAAACATAACTTATTCTGACCTTATTTGACTTAAAGATCCACATGTTTAAATGGGACTTTTTAAAAATGCTTTCTTAAGTTTCACTTCCCAATCTTAATAGATCCCAGACTCAATACTATAACACAAGACAGATTTGGCTATAACACATACCATAGATAATAAAAATATAAAGTGTACCTGTAATATTGTATAAAGATGATAAGGCCTCACAGTACTGTTCTAGCAGAGCTGAAAGCAATGATGAAACACAGGGCAAGATGATCTGTGAAAAAGGAATGAAAGAAACTGTTGACATCTAAATTTAGATAGAGAACAGAAAAAACATACGTGTACAATTGCTGCCACAATTCAAGACTATCTATTTTGACCTCTATAGCTGCTAAGTTTTTTTATTCATTTCTGGGATGTGGGTATTGCTGGTTAGGCCAGCATTTAATGTGCACTTCAGAGGGCAGTTGAAAGTTAACTACATTGGGTCTGGAGTCACTTATGGTCCAGACCAGGTAAGATGGCAGCTTCCTTCTCCAAAGCACATTGGTGAGCCTGATGGACTTTTTTTCCCCGACAATCAGCAATGGATTCACGAACATCATTAGACTCCTCATTACAGGCTTTTATTCAATTCAAATGCCACCATCTGCCATGTTGGGATTCAAACTGGGATTTGAGAACATTACCTAGATCTCCGGCTGAACAGTCCAGTGATAATATCACTAGGCCATTATGTACGCTTTTGTGGTGATAGTACAACTTGCATAACCTCATAACATCTCAAAACAATTCACAACCATTGAAGTAATTTTGAAATGTAGGAACATATGTCAGCAATTTGCACTAAGCAAGGCCACATAAAAATAAATGTAAAAGTCACAAAATTATCAGGATTTTAGTGATTGTGGCTGTGTGTGTGTGTGTGTGTGTGTGTGTGTGTGTGTGGGGTGGGGGGTCACGAAGGTGGAGCAACATTGGTTAGGACACATGATCTTGTCCACTTTAGCCGAAAAGCAGAATATTATTTAAATGACAAGAGGCAACAGCACACTGCAGTACAAAGGAATCCTGGTGTCCTTGCATGAGACACAAAATCATAGAATAGAATCCCTAAGGTGTGGCAAGAGACCATTTGGCCCATCAAACCTGCACCGCCCTCAGAAGAGCATCCCACCCAGTCACATTGCAAGGTCTCCCATGAAAACATGAGGGGAACATATGGCCTCTTCAGTGATACTTTGAGGAAAATCCTAGAATGATCCATATATAATATAAAAAAAACATATATTACCTATATTCACATAATCCCACATTAACCATGGCTAATCCATCTATCCTGTACATGTTTGGAATGTAGGTGGAAGCCAGAGCACCCACAGGAAACCCACACAGACATAGAGAGAATGTGCAAACACTACACAGACAGTCACCTAAAGCTCGAATCAATCAATGCTAATCACTGTGCCAAAGTGCCAGCCTGTTTGCATGCAATTACAGCAAATGTTTACGAAGGCAAATGGACATTGGAAAGGCTATGTCTTGCCACAACTGTCCAGGATATTGGCAAGACCACACCCAGAGTTTCTTTTACAGATTTGATCTCCATAGTTAAGGAGTAATGTACTTGCATTAGAGAAGTGCAGATAACGTCCAATGGTTGATTCCTGTGATAAAAGCATTATCTCAAGAGGAAAACACAGTTTTCAATGGAATTTAACAGAATGGGAGGTGATATTACTGAAGCATTCAAGATTTGTGACACAGTGGCTCAGTGGTTAGCACTGCTGCCTCACAGCGCTAGGAACTTGGGTTTGATTCCAGCCTCAGGCAACTGTCTGTGTGGAGTTTGCACGTTATCCCTGTGTCTGCGTGGGTTTCCTCCCACAGTCCAAAGATGTGCAGATTAGGTGAATTGGCCATTGCTAAAGTGCCCAGAGTGTTCAGGGATGTGTAGGTTAGGTGCATTAGTCAGGGGAAATGTAGATTAATAGGATAGGGGAATAGGCCTGGGTGGGATACTCTTTGGAGGGTCGGTGTGGACTTATTGGTCCAAATGGCCTGTTTCCACACTGCAGGGATTCTATGATTTACAAGGAACTCAGCAAAATAGGTGCTGAAATGTTTCACCTCATGGAAAAGTCTAGAATTATGAGCGCAGTTTGAAAAGAAAAAGTGTTCCATTTAAGACCGAGATGAAGAGAAATTGATTGATGGTCATTAATCTTCGAAAATCTTTGTCCCAGAGAGGCTGTATTTTCAAATTTTTGCAGATCAAGTAGTCAGGGATTAAGTCAGAAATGAAAATGGAGTTAAGTGAGCTAAGTAAAACAAACTCTAGGAACTTGAATAGCCTCCTCCGATTCCCAATGACATCAAGATCATATGGACTAGTTATGTAGACCATTCCTGTATATTGGGAGCCTCCTCCTATCAAAGACAGACATAGACAATGAAATTCATCATAATTTCCAATGTGCCTGCTCTGCCTTCAGCTGATGGAGGATTAGAATATTTAAGGATCAAAATCTCAAAGCTGGGTCCACAGCCATGGTTTACTGAGAAGTGATGATCCCTGTGTTTCATTGAAGACTTATACAGCTGACAGTAGACACCTCAAAGCATGGGAGAAGTACCAAGAATGGTGTCTTCATGAGATGCTCTAAATCTGGCAGTGGTGAGGTGGTTTAAATACAGCACTCTCTTCCAAATCCCAACTTGCCCAGCATTGAGGTAATTATCAATTATTGCTCTGCTAAGTGGGACAAGCCTTTACATGTCTTGCAATGGACTATGAAGCAATTTCCCTACTTAGAACTGAGTCAGTGCAGGAGATCCGCAGGAGGACAGCTTTAGACACTCAAATTGAAGCAAAATACAGCTGATGCTGGAAATCTGAAACAGAAACAGGAAATGTTGAAGAAACTTGCAGATCTGGCAGCACGGTAGAAGAATGAGAATTATTTAACTCAAAAAACGTAATATTGTTCTCCTGTCCACAGAAGCTGTCAAATCTGCTGAATTTCTCCAACACTTTTTGGTTGTGTTTTATATTACTTATGGTTCATTTTAGGATTTTCCTCAAAGTATCACTGAAGAGGCTATATGTTCCCCTCATGTTCTCATGGAAGACCTTGGCACGTGACTGGCCAGAATAGAGAAAGTTCATTAAGGAAGGCAACAATGAGATACATCATTGGGAATGGGCAGAGGTGAAGCTGAGGCATCAGGATGAAGGTACAAGCATTCAAGCAACCCATTCACCCAAATCTTCGATCACCATCTTCCCACACATGGCAGAGTCTACTGATCACCCTGGCACTTATCAGCTATCTCAGTATTCATCAAACTGGGGTCGAAGCAAGTCACCCTCAATCCTGAGTGACTGCCTAAGAACAAGGATAATGTTATGACACTGAGCGTAATCCAGCACTTTTCTTCAAATAGTGTCACCTGAGAGGGCAGATACCTCATCTGAAAAAGTGAACCTTAAACAACCAGCACAGCAAACTTTATTTTAACTGGCACCTTAACAGCCAGACTGGAATGTCTGAGTATTTATGCTGAAAACAAAGTAAACAGTGATGTGTATACCCCTGTATTATACTTCTATTACTTACTGTATGTGGTTTACATTGACTTGAGGAGGTGTGTTGATGTTTCTACATTGATTTTTTTTGAGGGATGTTGATGTCTCAAAGCTTCGCTTGGTCAAGGTTTACTGCGTTTTTGCATGGCTCTTAATTACCCAGAATACCAATACACCCATGGTCCCATAGGTGCCAGTTAATAAAAGATTTGCTGTACTCCCTCAGTGCAGCACCAATGATCTCAAATCAGTTCTCTGTTGTTCGGTCATTAGCTGAGACCTCTCTATTACCTGTCCAGTTAGATAACTATCATGGTACCACATCCACCATATTAATTGAATGGAGAACAGTTTTGTTGTATTCTTGGGATAGAACTATTCCTTGACATTAAAATGGTCTTGATAAAATTATTGAGAAACATTGCTTAGGGTGCCTTGCCCACAAAATGCAGGGATAATTCAATTCAGTCAATTACCACCTCATCAGTCTACTCTGAATCAAATTCAAAGTGACAGAAGATGTCATCAAGTGCCATCAAACAGCTCTTCCAGATCAATAACATACGCACAAATGTTCTGGGCCACTTAGTTTCTAACATCATTAACAGCTTTAATCCAACCATGAATAAAGAGCATAATAGATGGGATGAGAGTGACTGCCCTTGACATCAAGGCAGCATTTGACTGTGTGTAGTATCAAGGAGTCCCAGCAAAACTGAAATCAGTTGGGCTCAAGAAGCTCAGCATCATCTGGGACAAAGTGATCTGTTTCAGCAACTTGCCATTCACTAACGTAAACATGCATGCACTACAATGCCAATGCACAGTGGCAGCGGTTTGTACCATATATGAGATGTACAGCAGAAACTCACCAAAGCTCCTTTGACAGCACCTTACAAAACTATGGACAAGGGCAGCAATGACATGGGAGCACCACAAAAAACAAATATTGTCATTCCTTCACTGTTGTTGGGTTAAAATCCTGGAACTCTGTCTTTAACAGCAATGTCTATCTACTATTGGGTATACCTACACTATTCAGACTTTAACCATTCAGGAAGGCAGTACATCACCACCTTCTCAAGAGCCATTAGGAATGGGCAATAAATGCTGGGATGGCCAGTGATGCATACATCCTAACAAAGGATTCTAAAAGTTACCTATCACTTCAAAACCTCCTAGACTAGTTACATCATTCTATCTACCATAGCTTGCTTCTATGAAAGTAAAGTTACCATAGAGGTGCCTTCTAGACGGTGAATTGGCTCTGAAAAGAGCGACAGAATTCCCAGCCTTACTGATCCTGTAGACAGTTGGGAATTTGGATTAAGCCAGTTAGTTTACATTGCCTCTTCTTTTGTTCATATCAAAATGCACCACTTCACACTTGTCTACAATAATTTCATCTGTCAGGTATAGGTAATTTCAGCAGTCTATGCTTTCCTGGACTTTACATTTCCCTCCTGGTGTTTTTAACGGAGAGGGACACTCACAAAATTCAGTGTGTGGCCATGCTAACACCTACTCTCCCTTCCCATGACCTGACTAAAGTTTTACAGTCACTTAAACGCCTCAATCCTCCACTGCTATCTCATGTTTGACTGAGGAAGGAACACTCTCAAAGGAATAAAGCCCAAATTTGCACAGGCTGCTTTCAGATAATGTTGGAGGGTAGGTCGGGGGGAAATGGGACACCTCCATTGTGGGTCCCCTAGCCACATTACCACCCAAGATCACATGATCCCCAGACTCTCATAACCAGAACCTCCTGCATCCCCCCTTTTGATATTGCTGGCCTCACCCCGGGGAAATCCCAAGCTTAATTTAGAATCAGTCCCCTGCATCCCTCTCCATTAGGCACAGCCTGCAGTTTCAGCAGATGCCAGGGTTCTCTTGTAGGGCCAGAGAGTGATCAGACATAAAATTGGTCAGTAAGTCTCTCAGGCAGGACTTACTAACCCTGAGGAGCTGAAATCTCATCCCGAGTCTATTAATGGTCAATTAAAGAATTGGGGACAACCACTGTTTCCATTGATTTCAATGGATTTTTGACGTTATGAGCTGACAAAGCACGATTGAGTAATGCAATACCGATTACACAGAAATGCAATGCATACATCAGTCAGTAGATGTCAGGTTTCTTGCTATAATTACATAATCTGTCAACATTGAAATTTTGCCCTGTACAACCAAGGGCATAACTACCTAGCATTGCAGTAATAATTGCATTTAAAAAGAAATCAGCTTCAGTTTAAAATCCAAAAATTTTAATTACAGGTCACTTCCTTGGCTTCAAACTGCTTGTCTTTATGAGTGTTGATTTTTACTTTAAATTCAAGGTACAATTTTGTTTTGTACAGGATTCTAAATTTTTCACAGAAACTTGTGGCTCACAATTCAAAATATTAAAATGTAGGTGTGTGTCTCTAAATAAAAATACACACATCTATACCAAAGGCTATTGTCGCAGTTAAATCATGTTTGGCCTGGAGGATATCCATTCTAGAGACCATAGACAGAATAATATCAGGAACTTTCTAAAAATCTGACTAAACATGGGATTGAGAATGAGATATTGAGGAACCTCTAATTGGAATGGAACAACAGATTTAGTTCACAAATATATTTAATCTCGTCAAAAATTGGCTGATTACACAATTCAGTTACACCTCTTAAATAAACCAAAATCATTTTATTTATTGTGACTTTTTTTCTTAAATCAATTTCACTCAATTCCAATAAATTCTATCTATTTTACAGCGACTGTACTCAATTCTGACCACTTTCATTTTTCTGTTTTCTAGCATTGAGTTGCAAGGTTTAATAAAATGATTAGGGTGCACAAAGTAAAATGGTTTAGAAGTAATTTACTTTATCTGGATCAAGTGCCAAAGGCAAAGAATTCCAGTTTTTTAATTTGTCTTAAATGTTTCAAAATGTCAGTGAGAGGAACTAGTTTTTTGAAGATTTTGGTTCTTGATTGAACTTTTTATTGAAAACATGTTTCCAGGCCCCTACATGTCAAAATGACATTTTTAACACGTATCCTCCTTAATCTCTGTGCCAGTTCTCTCTTCTCCCGAAGCACTGACTCACAGGAATATGATGCCACAGGTACCAGATGCTTTCCAACAAGTGGCTACTCTTTTTGCTTAAGCCTAAACAATGAGTGTTGTCAGGATAGACTGTCATGGCTTGTTTTGGGAGTACAACACAGGTGTTCTCTACCCCCTCCCCATCTGACTTCCACTTACAGTAATGGTTGATAGGACTGGAAACTGCTTGGTGTCTGTAGGACCATAGGACATAGGAGTCCATTTTGCCCATTCCGCCCATCAAGTCAGGTCTGTCTTTCAATGAGATTGTGGTTGTTCTGATAATCCTCAACTCCACTTTTGCATCTTTTCTCTGTAACCCTTGGTTCCCTAACTGATTAAAAATTTGATTATTGTACACTTTAATATAAAAACAAAATTACAACACAGGAACAGGCCCTTCAGCTCGCCAAGCCTGCGCCAATCTAGAATCTCTATCTAAACTTGTCGCCTATTTTCCAAGGATCTGTTCCTCTCTGTTCCCTGCTCATTCATGTATCTGTTGAGATGCATCGTAAATGATGCTGTTATGCCCGCCTCTATCCCAGGCACCCACCACACTCTGTGTAAAGAATGACAGTATTTCCATGCATATCTCCCTGAAACTTTTCCCCTCTCACATTGAACTCCACATAATTGAGTCTCCTACTCTGGGAAAAAGGCTTCTTGCTATCCACCCTGTCTATAATTCTTATGATTTTGTAGACCTCAATCAGGTTCCCCCTCAACCTCTATCTTTCTAATGAAAATAATCTTAACCTACTCAACCTCTCTTCATAGCTAGCGCCCTCCAAACCAGGGAACATCTCGGTTAACCTCCTCTGCACCCTCTCCTTACTTAATGACCCAGACTTGACAGTGCCTGCGATAAAGAGATCAAGACACACACTACTCCTGAATGACGAATTTCCTCCTCATCCCCATCTTAAAAAGGCAATGCCTTAATCTTAGATTATAGCCTCTGGTCCTATCCTCTCCGACATGGAGAAACAACCACTCTGCATCTATGTCTCCTAAGAATGTTGTATGTTTCAGTAAGATCATCTCTCATGGGATGTGGGTGTTGCTGGCTGGACATCATTTATTGCCAGTCCCTAGTTGCCCTTGAGATGGTCGTGGTGAGCTGCCTTTTAGAACTGCTGCAGTCCCCATGCAGTAGGTTGACCTCCAATGCCTATGGCGAGGGAACTCCAGGATTTTGACCCAGGAACAGTAAAGGAACAGCAATGTTTTTCTAAGTCAGGATGGTGAGTGGCATGGAGAGGAACTTGCAGATGGCAGTATTCCCATTTATCTATTGTAGATAAATATAAGATGAATATCTCCTTCTAAACTGAAGCGGTCATGGGTTCGAAAGGTCCTGTCTCAGGATCTTTGATGAATTTTTGCATTGCATCTTGTAGATAGTACACACTGCTGCTACTGAGTATTGGTGTTGGAGTGAGTGGATGCTTGAGGATATGGTGCCAATCAAGTGGGCTTCTTTGTCCTCAATGGTCTCAAGCTTCTTGAGTGTTGTTAGAGCTGCACCCATCCAGGCATGTGGAGAGAATACCATCATACTCCTGATTTGTGCCTTATAGAGGTGAACAGGCTTTGTGGAGTTAGTTCCTGCGGAATTCTGAGCCTCTGTCCTGCTCTTGTAGCCACTGCATTTATGTGGTGAGTCCAGTTGAGTTTCTGGTCAGTGGTGACATCCAGGATGTTGATACTAAGAGGTTCGGTGATGATAACACCATTGAATGTCAAGGGATGGTGATTGAACTGTCTTTTGATGGAGATGCCTATTACCTTGCATTTATGTGGTTTGAATATTACTTTAAGATTATCCAGATCATGTTGCATTTGAGCAATGACAGCTTCAGTATCTGAGGAGTCATGAATGGTGTTGAACATTGTGCAAACACTGGCGAACATCCCCACTCTTGAACTTATGATGGAGGGAAAGTCATTGATGAAGCATCTGAAGATGGTTGGGCTATCTGTTTGGTCTGACAGCTTTGCATTTATCAAAACCTCCTGACTTTACACTGTATTCCTTCTGTAATAAAGGCCAACATTTCTTTGCTGTCTCTGACATCTACTGAACTTGGATGTTTGTTTCTTTTGTGATTCATGGGCGAGAACTCTCCAATCTCTCTGCTCCTTGGATTTCTGCAGTCTTTCTCAATTTAAACAGTTTTCAGCTTCTCAATTCTTCCTGCCAAAGTGCCATAACTTACAAAAATGCCACATCATATTCCATTTCCAAGATTATGCCAACTCACTTAACCTGTCTCTCTACAACGACAGACTTTTTCCATAACTACGCAGACAATGGGTCAAAAACCAATATTGGAGAAAGGGTCTGTGAGAACATGGGGTGGTGGTTCACATGCTCACTTACCCGCCACTACTAAAAGCAAAAGCTATCCCCACTCTGGTACAATGGCACCTCATTGATCCAAACTAGACAAATACACAGGTTAGTAAAAGATTGAATCATGCAGCCACACTATTTACTTGTCAAAAGAAGCTATTTAGCACGTTTACCTCGGGACACTTCAAGAGAGTCAATAAAGTTCTTTTGACGTGATCATCACAGAAAACACCCCAATCCATTTGTGCATGTCAAGCCATTAGCCCATAAATTAATAATACTTGAAATAAAAGTGGGAAATATAATCCCATACAATTTCTTCAGGCTCAAGTGGCATAGAAGCCTATGTTGTTGAGGCGACCAGACTTGATTGATCTGTCTTCTGCAATGCAATAGATCGCTGGATAATTAATTTTCATTCATGTTGAATGAGAGACAAATATTGGCCAGGGTACTGGAGAGAATTCTCGCTGTATTTCATAATGCACCGGAGTTTCAATTCGTTTATTAATGAACCTCTGTGTATTTCAAAGCTCCCTTTAAAATTTCAATGGGAACTAAATTTGGATAAAATATTTCTTTGGTGATATTTGTCTGAACCAATGGGATGTAACAGCCTGAATGGTGCCTGAATTACTGTGTGATTCTAATGCACCATAAGGTGCCATAAAGAGGATGGAGAACAGAAGAATAAGGATTTGGAGCTCCAGCTCTAATGTTTTCATTCCAGCAGGTTGCAGATGCCTACTGTGGCTCTAGCTCACAGGGGACACCAAGGTGGAGGTGGGCAAGCAGGTTGAAGGATGGACTGAACTGTGATTCTCCTGCCTTCATATTAAAATAATGAAAATCAAAGCTGACTTTTACAGATCACTGGTACAGCTGTAATACTTGTGAGAATGTTGTGGACAGGCATAATTGCATTTCACAATGGAGGATTGAGTTAGAACCCATATTTAGATTTTTTTTATTTTTTTTTTTTAGATTAGATTACAGTGTGGAAACAGGCCCTTCGGCCCAACTGTAATACTTGTGAGAATGTTGTGGACAGGCATAATTGCATTTCACAATGGAGGATTGAGTTAGAACCCATATTTGTATATGCTGAAATGAAATCTATGATACAGCTTTTACAAATAAGGTAGGTGCTGCATTTCTAGTGCAGATTGAGTCTGCCATGTTGAATACATTTGCATCTATAAAACAGGAACTGCTTAAGATAACTTCTAGGCCAGTATCTCTCATTACATTTCCGCCAATAATGAGATAGGCTATCTCTCAGTCCTAATCGCTGACAAATATTATTATTGCTGCTCATAAATCTGCATTCCTCAGCCACTTCACAGTGGTAAAGTACTAACAGAAAACAGATACTTTACAGAAGGATGTAAGAAAATGATTGCAGTATTTCTGAACCTTTCCATGCATTGGTGTGTACTTGATTCCAGAGCAACATTGGCAGAAACCTAGGATAGCTAGTGTTGCAATACAACTGTGAGAAAGTTAAAGATCCATTAAAAAATGCTTTCCTGCAACACCTTCTTACTTTTCTGAGAAACTTGAGGTCACTCTATGTGGTTTTAGTTAACTATTTAGTAACAGAGGTACTTCAGCTTTTTAGGCAAGTCATTTTACACACTGATGTTAAAAGAATAACCTGTTTACCTAACTGAACTATTGTGATCGCTTGAGGAAGGTGAACTCCCATTGCAAATGGAATTATTAACATGCACAACAATTTACAAGAAGAAAATCTCTTGTTTAGGATCTCATCAAAATAATGACACCTTTGGAATTGTTCCTGGATTAGACCATGAATCCTGAATCAGGGCTAATAGTTTCCTTTTCAGTTTTTCTCAGAATCCCAATCAGTATGGATGAAAGAAAACAGGCATTGGCCAATTCAGGATTTGTGTTCCCTTGCTTTCATTCTTTTGGATACTTTCTGATCTACGTTAGATTCTGATCCAATAATGTCTCAAATATTAATTTCTCATTCCTGTGTTCCAATCCATCTGTCACTTTCTCTCTCTCTCTCTGTCTCTCTCTCTCTCTCTCTCTCTCTCTAACCTTCTACAATCCTACAACTCTCTGAGCACTTCATTGCTCTTCAACTCTAGCCATTTTGTTTATAAATATGACTGTGAAGCACCCTGGGATGTTTTGCTTTGTTATAGTTTTATGTAAGTGCAATGTGGGCTCTCCTTTGATAGCTCAGCTGGTAAAGCCAAGAACAGGGGGTTCCCAATTTATAAACAGTAAGTTATGACGACTCATTCTTATGAATGAGTTTCCATCTAATGATTAATTTTAAGGATCTAATATGAGGACATTTCCTCACACTAAAAATGAATATTTTATATTGTACTATACTGCATCCCAGCTTGTACAAATCAACTTACAAATGTGCTCAGGAATGTAACGCGTTTATAAACCTGGGTACCCCCTGTACTGTTGTCCATTACAGCACTAATATCTTTAGGACACTGGTTCTAAAGAATCTGAGGTTTTAGGACTTTTGTAGGGTAGTGATAGAACCCTTCCCTCTGAACCAGAGAACCTGGCTTTGAGTCCTACCTGTTCGAGAGGTATGTTATAAAATTGCTAAGTGGACGTTTTTGGTAAAGTTAATTGGTTTGCATTTTTAAAAAATGTATTTACACGATGTTGGTGTCACTGGTTCGGCCAGCATTTATTATCTGTCCTTAATTGTCCAGAGGCCAATTAAGAGTCAATCACATTCCTGTGGCTCTGGAATTACATGTAGGTCAGACCAGGTAAGGACAACAATTTCCTTCCCTAAAAGACATCAGTGAACCAGATGGGCTTTTCTGACAATCATGGTTATCATTAGATTCTTAATTTCAGACTTGTGGTGGATTAGAATTCGACAATCTGCCATAGCAAGATTTGAACCCAGTTCCCGAGAATATTACCTGGGTCTAGTGATAATATTACTAGACAATTACCTTCCAAACGATTACTGCCAAAGAAATAGTGGCTATTTCACAGATAGTACATGCAGTGCCTATTACTTATGGGGGGAAATGTTGGGGTGTGTTTAAGCGGCTAATTGAGACAAGCTGTTAATTAAAGAACTCTTACCTTTTCAGTCAACAGAAATAAACATGGAGTCAGCTTTGATTTCGATAGCTTGCCATTAACAGGATGGCCACAACCTTAAGAAGAGGTTGATATTCTTTCAGCTCATTAATACTAGCAATGTGGATGACTCTGCTTGAAACATGGGCTATTGTTATGTGGCGAGCTCAGCTGAACACTTTCCAGTATGAGCCACTGGACAGCAATCAGAGCCATGACTAATGTTCTCTTTCCATGGCTAGGATGATTGATGTCAGCATTGTAGTTTTGTTTAGAGTCTGACTATTATTTGTCGCACTTTTGCTGTGTAAATGCTTCATTTTAGAACAGGAACTCTGTTGATAAATTCCAAACAATTTGTCTTTAACATTTGGATTCTCGAATTATTTGTACAGTGAGTTCTGCTATAATGCGATAGTTCTGTTCTTGCGCAATCCTGTGTTATAAGAAAATCGCATAATAGCAGCACCATTTAAACTAAAGAGGCTGGAATCACATTAGAACTGATACATGCTTTAAACTTCGCACTTTAAAAACAATGTCCCCAATTCGTCAATCGTATTGTAGCGAATTTGTGTTAGCGAAACACGCATTATAGCAGAACAATCTGTATGTGTTAGTTCTGCGCTTGGACAAGAAAGCAGACTTTTCAAATTTGTGGTTCTGGTTTCTAGAGCTGCACACAGTGGAAACACAGGACAGGGCATTCATGGGACCTTATCAAACTTTTCATTCTTTTAAATCGTCTGGGACATATAAATCTATTTGATCTGTCCTGCACAGGCTATTTCGTTGAGGAATGGATGACAGTCACAACTGAGTCATGATTACCTAACAGTAATCAAGAGCAGTTTCTAATTGACTGACTTTTCTCCAAAATTTCCTGAAGAAGGGCTTATGCCCAAAACGTCGATTCTCCTGTTCCTTGGATGCTGCCTGACCTGCTGCGCTTTTCCAGCAACACATTTTCAGCTCTGATCTTCAGCATCTGCAGCCCTCACTTTCTCTCAATGACTTTTCTCCAAGTCATTGTCAAGAAATTTGGTTCTAGATTGTTCACTGACTTCACTGAGTTAACTAACAGAGAACAGGGGAATGATTATACATTTATGTCTGTTATGTAACTGAAGTGTAGAGTGTAAGGTATTCCATTGCATCATGGAAAGGAGTTACAGAATGCATCTTTTTTATAGCGATTTTCCCGTAAGATAACTTGCCAATCTCAATCACATTGTTGCTCCAAAATGTTGCAAGCATACACTCGCAATGTTCTAAAAGATAACATCATCCATGGTTGAAGTTCCCTACTGGAAATTACACAAATGCTGGCTTCATGTATATGAGAAGAAAATTCAAATGATGAGGCACTGTACATGACTCTGCAGTTCTAAGTGGTCAATTATAGGCCAATTGGCAAGGGATTGTGAGTTTCCCTTTTTGTTTAGATGGGAGCACATACCTTAGATCAAAGGTTTCAAAATGTTGGCCTTTGTGAGTTAAGTTGCTGTTTACCAGGGAGCCCATGGGCCACATATAAAGTTTAAATCTGTTCCCATCACTCTGCATATTTCTCATGTTCCTGATAATAATAGAATTGGATGTTATTATTTGGAACTTATTCACCAGTACGGCAACAGCAGCAAGAACAATTCCTTTTGAGGCCAACAAAATATAAACAGGAACCACCAACAGTTAAGCAACATAACTACAGACAGTACTGAGTTGCCTAGGTTAAAAGAACCAGAATATTCAATCAGTTTCATTCTTTCAGACCACAGGTTGGATATGTTTGTCATTATGGAATATTAGAAGATTCCAATTGCCTGTGATATTGTCCATCCTCTGAAGTTTAAATAACAATACAATTTCCAAAGTCTTCACTACCATCATCCTTCTCTCCAGCCATTGTCTCTGTCACTTCACCATTATCTGTACCATTAATATCTTCTGCACCTCCACCTGCAATTTCCTGCTTAAGGACATTGTAGGGCAACCTACAGTATGTGGAGTGCAGCAGTTCAAGAAGGCACTCACCACCATCTTCTAAAGGGCAACTACGGATGGACAATAGCCAGTGATGCCTGCTCCACGATAAAAGAAATCTCCATAACCATCTGCGCCATCCATTTCCATTACATCTGTCATCATCTCCACAAACATGACAGCCATGTTCACCACATCCATATGGATCTCCATAACTAATACTATCACAGCTATCTGCATCACTTTGGTAGCAATTTCTATGAACAGCTTTAACCTCACTTCCATGATGATTTCCACATTGACACCATCATCAGAAACTCCAGTGCCTTCAACAATATAAATATCATGACCAACTCCACCTCAAATACTTCCATCATCATTCTCATTTACATTATCTCTAACATCCTCACCACTATCACCATCATTATTTCCAATACCTCCAATGGCACTCCATCACAATGTACATTATCATCTTAATATTTCCACCACTTCCAATGCTACAACCAGCTCCCTCACTACCATGACCAGCATCACCAATCCTCCCACCATTATCTTTACCATTGTTTACTGTGAAGTGAGTAAAAAGAGGGTGTGAGGAAGCTAAGTGCCCTTACAGTTAGCAACAGAAAACTCATACTTAATGCTGGCATCCATCAGAGATGATGGCATAATGGTAAGGTCACTGGACCAGTTTCTCAAGATCCAGCTAATGCGTTGATGACTTGTGTTTAACTTTTACCATGACAGATGGCAGAATTTAAGTTTTGACCATTATCATGAGCATAACTACTAGTTTTGATTGTGGTAACAACTAATGCCCTTCAGAGAAGGAAATCCACCATACTCACCAATACTGGTGTGCATATGCATCCAGCTCCACATCATATGGTGGACTGCTGTCTGAAGTGGTCTAGGGAGCCAGTTAGTGCAAGGATTCTTAGAGATGGCAATAAATGTTTGCTTTGCCAGCAATGCCCACACACTGTTTAAATAAAAGCATAGCCAAGTCATATGGTTAACAAAATCAGACTGGGGTCTCCATATGATGTACGTCTGGCTTACTTCCAATGTTGGTTTGCTTTTTAAAGATTTTTAAAGATGCAAGCTTTTTAAAGATTTTTGTTCAGAAAAAGCAAAATGCACTAATGAGGTTACACATTGTAGAACTGCAAACTGTGCTGTTTAGCATTCCAGTTATATTTAGATGATTATTAATTTACATACGCCTCATTTATTTTTAAGCCTTTTGTATTGTGAGAATTTCAAGCCACTAAAATCAATCCTGATAGCAGGAATCTTATGATTTGTGCTGAACAAGCAGTATTTTATTCTGCTGCAACAGACACCTGAGAATTGACAATAGTATGGAAAGGCTCTCACCTATACATTTGTGTGATTGATCGGTGGAACACACTGGTCAGAAGGTTATTAACCAGGGGAGCTTCCTGCATTTTTTCATGTAGTGCAATAGATTTTCTATTATTCTTAAGCAAGTTTGAAATTTTTCAGCTTAGAATGATATCTTTAAAATTTCTATACAAGAGATGTTTTGCATTAAGTTTGAATCATTAACTCTGACTCAAATGCAAGAACATTTTGTACATGCTCTACAGGTATCACCAGTAAGACCAGTTTTTCATTGCCTGTCCCTCACTGCATTATGGGAAGATAAACCTTCTTTTTGAGAGACTGCAATACATGTGGTGAAGGGACAGGTTTTTGTCCTTTGGTCACTACGTTATCAATTTCTTTACTGATTTAATCTCATTGATGCATTTTGTGTCATTTTTCTATGTTAAAGGTGTTATGTGAATGCAGATTGTTGTTACTTTTGTTGGAATAATAAGTACGGTAGGATTCAGGCTTACCAATCCCTGTCATATAATTTGACTGGCTGCATTAGAGCCCTATATAAATAATGCAAAATGTTACTATGTTATCCTTTTTGAAGTTTAGTAAGAAAGATCAACAAGAATAGTATCCAATTCTATTACCATAGTTGCTAGGGAATCAACATTAAATATCCTACCTTACACTTGTTGTCATATGAATCTTTTTATCTTAAACAAAGATACATGTATCTCGCCTTGAGGCAGCTGGCTGCTTTTGATTCCTGCAGATACCTGAGGATGTATACCAGCTATTTACATGGAATTTCCATACAGCAACCCAAATACGAAACAGATGGGCATCAACAAGACTGCGTCCATTGCTCATCCATTACTGTAATATAGTAACTTGCATTCATGTAATGTGTTTAATACAAAAGCTCCTAAGCTACTGAGATCAGGCAAAAGTGGATGCCAAGACAAAGAAGCAGTAGCAATCCTGTCAATCTCCCAATGCCAACTACTTGAATGCGTTAGGAGCTAATTCTGCAATGTTTAATTGACTGACTGATCAAAGTCATGTCAAGCCATTGAGTGGATGCAAAACCTACCATGCTCCAGAAAAGTGAGATCATTTTTGAGGAGAAAATTGCAATTTCCTGGCATGGAGGTGTGATTAGAGGTAAATGGTCTGCCACTGACAAGCATACCAGTTCTGAAAGGTCTGCTTGCAGGGGAAGCAATGACTCCCTGTCTGAGTCTTGTGTATTTGATACTGATCAGCTTCTTACCCATTCTCCTAAAATTCTGTGAACATTAATTCCATCTGGGAATCTTACTTGTGTAACTTTGCTGAATGTTTTCTAATAACTCAATTCATTTACTGAGAATGAAATGCTGTAAAAAATAATAATTGTTCTTTTAATTAGGATTCTTTTCATGCTGAGCTGATGCAAGGTCACAAATCTGAAACATTAACTTTTATATTTCTCTCTCTATATATAGGTATTGCTGGACCTGCTGAGCAATTCCAGTATTTTCTACAGCTATCTGTTATGAAATCTATGCAGTCTGTTTCTTGTTGAGGCATTGCTGAAAGGCACAGAAGCCTAATGGTCATGCACTGAACTTCCATTGGACAGTCATGAAGTCAAGTTCCACCATGAAAAGTTATGAAATAAATCTGGCACTTTGTGAGCTGGCTCCTGATAAAAGGGACTATGAAAGTTTCCAGTTTGATTTAAAAACTGAATTAATACACTGCTATTCTTCAGAGGAACTAGAAGTCTCTTCTACCTAGTCTGACCCATGCGTGACTCTATTTCCACAATGCATGGCTGACTCTCACTGTTGTCAGGGCAATTCGAGATGTGAGGAAGTGTCATTTTGCCATTTACCCTCCCTCATTCCTGGTATGGAGGGATTGATTTATGACCAAAGGTTAAATAGGTTGGGACTCTACTCATTGGAGTTTAGGAAAGTGAGAAATGATCTTGTTGAATCTTATGGGGCTTGACAGGGTGAATGCTGAGCAGATGTTTCCCCTCATGGGAGAGTCTAGAAATAGAGGGCATAGTCTCAGAATTAAGGGGTGCCAATTTAAGACTGAGATGAGGAGGAATTTCTTCTCTCTGAGAGTTATGAGTCTTTGAAATTCCTTGCCACAGAGAGTTGTGAAGGCAGAGGTCTTGTTTAAGGCTGGGATAGATAGACTTTTGATCAGTTGAGGAATCATGGGGAAAGGGCAGGAAAGTGGACGTAAGAGATGTTAGATCGGCCATAATTCTATTGCATAGCAGAATAGGTTTGGAGGGTCAAATGGCCTATTCATGTTTCTATTTTTTAATGGTCTTATTAGGTAAGAATTTAAATTGAAGTATTTTCTGCCCCTTCAGATGGATATCAGAGATCACCCAGGAGCACACAAAGAAGAGTAGGTTGCTAGGAAGCAGGCTCAGCTAAGAGTAGTTAAAAGCTTAGCCAATATCTATCTCAACCATATTTCAGGCTAGATGGTTGTCACATTTGCGCACTTCAAAGCTTGAAGAGCTTTGAGATATTTCTACAGGTGGCAAAAGGCACTTTTCCTTTGCCTCAAGTTAAACAGAAAATGCCAGTAATGCTTGCCACTAATAAATTAACAACGAGGGATTATAAACTGGAACATTTAAGAGGAGATTGCAAATTCTGTCAAACTGAGAGTGACAGTTTCCCAAACTGACTTCACCGCCTGTGCCAAGTAGCTTGAATTCCGGATATTAAACCACTTTTACTCACATCAAAAATACATCGGCGTTTTTAGAAGTGAAAGAATATTTAACAAAAACCAAATGTAGTCTGCAATAAATGTTTAGAATTAGATTCAATCCATGCATTCGCATTTATGCTGTATTTAGTTTTAACTGAAAATGCTCCATTTTTGTTTTCCAATGTTCCTAAAGCATTCCGATGACAGGGACCTTTGCTAATCAACGGTGGACTCATTCAAGCTTTTCTTGCAATTTTAATCAAGAGTCATTCCAAGAATGAATCTGGATTTTCTGTTTCATATTCATATCGACAAATATGGTAAAGTTATCAGCAAAATCAAATCCCTTTCCAGGTAGAACCCCAGCTGAGTTGTGTTATTAATCGGTGGATTAAAAAATCTGTAAGAAATTCCTTTGTCTGTTGTGTAAGAAATGAATTAGCCGCTCTAAAGTAAATCTATTAATACTTTAATTAAAATAGCAGATAAAGGAAAAACATGCCCCTTGCTAATATTGCACAGAGCTGCTACTTTGTCTCATCATGGGACTCAGTATAACCAGATAAACTAATAAGCATATGAAATTCCTACTATTTCTGCTTCAGGTCTGCAAAATAAGCAGTTTTGCTGTTCAGTAGATGTGACCAAAAATGACGAATACATGTAAATGAATGGCCAGCACTCATTATTCCTCTGCCTGGTTGAATGATTAATTTTAATTAGGTGTCATCTTCTTTAAGATAACATAGAGTCATAGAGATGTACAGCATGGAAACAGACCCTTCGGTCCAACCTGTCCATGCCGACCAGATATCTCAACCCACTCTCGTCCCACCTGCCAGCACCTGGCCCATATCCCTCCAAACCCTTCCTATAATACTAATCTATCCCTATCCCTCCAACACCCTTGTGCTTGTTGACCTACACTGACTGTCCCTTCAGATTTTCAACATCTCATTCTTGTTTCAAATCTCCCCTCTGGCAATCTGGACTCCTTCATTTCCCATCTCACTCACCCTCCCAGCCCTGGCACTCAGCAAGAATTTATTCTCCCCTCCCTTCCAATTCCTTTGCTCCCACCATTGACAGTCGAACCCTATCCTGTTTTGACCTTAGACTTAGCAATCTCCTCTCTAAACCTTCACAGTTCTCTCTCATTTGACAAAACAAAACTGATCAAGGACTGTCGAGTTTTCTTTGGCTTGGTATTAACTCTTGTCTAGTCATTATCCTATGAAACACTTGGGGACATTATAATCTGCTATTAGTGCAGGTTATTATTTTTTCTTTCCTTTCAGGTGTTCTCTAGCTCAAAAAGGTTAGTTTGTTTTTTTGTCAGCATTTCCCTCTCGTTTCTAGCCGTATGATTTTCTAGTCACCAGTTTAACAAGTTAATCGACTGAAAAACAGTTTGGATTTAGATACTTGACAAGGGCTGGAATGGCAAAGGAGATAATAGGGTCTGATCTTTTAGTCAGATCAAGGAGGGGAGACACATTATTGTTCAGTGAAACATTTCCTGGGATGGCGGGACATAATGCAATATAGCCTTCCGGACTTGTATGTTCCTCCTTTATTTGCAACACTTGAACAACCTGTCATTAAGTTCTTGCAATCATTAATCCAACAGGGTGAATATTAATACATACCAATGAATTGCATTTATCGAGAACATTGCACAAATTAAAAGCATTGGGGGAAATAGATATTTTTAAAAAACTTGGTGTGCATCATGATGGTTTGTGTCAGATACACAGAACCCAACCAAATAGTCAGTTGCCACTATTAGACCATGAGGCAATTCCACCTTTAGTGGCCTGGTATCATACGGATCAGGACATTGAATAAAAGAGTAACGATGGCAAATCGAGGTGGCAATTGGATGGGTGTTATTGCTCTGTGGGATGTGGGTGACACCAGCTGGGCCAACACTTATTGCCCATCCGTGCTCTTGGGAAGATGGTGGGGAGACGCTTTCACATTAGACTTCAGAACGTCCCAAAGCATTTTACAGGGAATGTATACAGCGAATGAAAGGTCTCATATTCACAATGAGATTTGAACCGCACCGTCACATCATTTGTCAAGATGAGTGAATAAATTAAGCGCTGACATTTTTTTGACTACGATTTCTAAGCAAAATTCTTTTCCGATTAATACAGAGAGTAAATTACGAGCTAGGGCAGGGAGGAAGGGTACGGTTAAGTTAAAGAAATGCCCTGAAATCTCATATTCCAAAGTGACAATCCTAGTGGAGTATTTTGCTATAATTTCTGTGTCTTATGGTCCTGTTTCTCAACCACCTGATGAAGAAGCAGCGCTTCAAAAGTTAGTGCCTCCAAATAAACCTGCTGCTCTATTAGCTGGTGTTGTGTGATTTTGAACTTTGTCCACCCTAGTCCATTACCGGCATCTCCACATCATGATCACTGGCAGAAGGTGCTATATGAGAGTCAGGGCTCCGAGCCTTGTTACCCTCTGCACCCTCTCGGGTCATTGCTGGCCGCTGACCTTAGTCCGTGTAGCAATGACCCTGAGCTGCGTGGGGAGTGTTGTCTGGTCAATGTGTTTAGCCCAGGCAGCCAGAGCAAAGAGCTCTTCCCAGTTTAGAGATGCCGCAGCACTCAGTTCCCGGAGGTACCCAAGGAACATCTCTGTTTAGAGCGGAGGCAGTAATTCCTGGTGAAAACACTAATGCAAACCATTCGAATGGACTAGTTTCACGCCTTTGTAAACATATTTTTATACTGTACATAAATCACACATAACCCCAATCACAAAGTAATTCTATGAGCCAGATTGTATCTTTTAAGTCAATATATAGCACATAATTACGATAGCTAGACTTAAACATGTTCCGCGGGTTTACATACGCACAGTCCCACTTCAAAGCGAAACTTACATGAAACAGTAAAGTCCAGAAAATCGCCCTCTGTAGACCCATGGTTTACTCAGTGTTACCGACTCCCTTTACTTGCCCCATGCCCCGTTGGGAGGTTTTTCGTTCTGTCTGTCGCCGGGCTTTGAGTTTTTATGAATTCCTGGTCAGATGAGCGAAGTCCGAGCCAGATCCTGGGACGTGTGTTTGTGTCTGTGTGTGTGTGTAAGAGAGAGATTTAAATCAGCCCGCAGGCTTTTGCAAGTTTTTTGTTGTTGTCTTAATTGCATGTACAACTGTAACTTTTCCTGGCTGACCTTTTAAAAGCGAGCAGCCTTCTTTAATCTTGCAAGACCATCTCTCCCAAATCCACGGCCGCCCTCCCTCCTTTATTCTCTCTCTCTCTCTTTCTCTCTCCCTCGTTCGAGGATCGGGAACCGAGTGTTTAAGCGTATCCTCCAGCGAATTCCCGGTCCGGACGAGTGCCTTTCCAAATGGAACCCTTCAGATGGGTTTGGATTAGTTTGACATCACTCTGCCCACGGTGTGTTGCTATGGCTCGGTTTTGTGTGTTGTGGGAAGGGACCGCTTGTGACACAGATGATCGCTGCTTCTTGCGGGCGCATATTTATTTTTAACTGTCGCTACCAATTTGAATCCTTAAGCGCAGAATTCCTCCGATCCGGGAGTGGCTGTGATATCCCCGCTACACAGAGTGGGGAGAAGGCGTCGATCCAAGGATAATTGCCACATTTATTTATTTTCAATACCAATTGGTTGCACTGTGTCAGTGGGACAGCCGGGGATCAGATTGCATTCACAATGACTGACCTGCTATCTATATCCCATTCTGACCACCCTCCCGCTCCAGTGTCGGGTTTCTCACTCTTTGACTAGGTTTCGAGGTCTCTAAAGGAACACCGTCATCATACCCCCGACTGGGAAGAAAAGTGCCCAGAAAAAGTTTTATTTTTTTTCTAAAACAAACTGTCAAACTCCTACGACTGTCGTCTTACACTGCCTTAGCATGAGTCGGTCAGATCCCATAGCTTCTTTTCACATTATACTTTCTAAACAGGCGCCTGTAACTGTCAGGATGTGAGTCTCGTGTTTTCCAGATACCACCAAGTGCAAGTCTGGGGGACAGGACAGGGACATGGGGAGAATGGGTTGAGTCACTTCAGGGTTTGCGGCTGGCCGTTCAGTACAGTCCTGAGGTGGTGCTGCAGGTTATCAGGAATTATAGGGAAATGCTAAATGGAGGCTCTCTCTTGGGCTAAACATAAAAAGATCCAACTCTTTTATTTTAAAGAAGAGCAGGGGAATTATCCCTGAGGCTGGATTCAATAAATCAATGTGACAAAACAATTTACCTGATAATATCATATTGCTACTTGTGGGGTGCTTGCTGAGCACAAGTTGACTGTCATGTTTCCCTCATCACAACAATGGCTCAAAGATACTCCACTGACTGCCAGGCATTTTGAGTTGTCTGATGATTGTGAAGATGATATATAACTTTCAGGTTTCTTCTTGAAAGTTAGGCATGTTGTTCATGGTTATTCACTGGAATCTTGAAAAACTTATCCCTGTGCCTTGCACTGCCACAACAGTGACAAGATATCAAATTCCACTGCACTATTTAATAGACATTTAGTCTGTTAGATTAGATCCCCTACAGTGTGGAAACAGGCCCTTCGGCCCAACCAGTCCACACCGACCCTCCCAAGAGTAACCCACACAGACCCACTTCCCCCTCTGACTAATGCACCTAACGCTATTGACAATTTAGCATGGCCAATTCACCTGACCTGCACATCTTTGTGACTGTGGGATGAAACTGGAGCAAACCCATTCAGACACTAGGAGAATGTGTAAACTCCACACAGACAACCATCCAAGGCTGGAATCGAACGCGGGTCCTTGGTGTGTGAGGCAGTAGTGCTAACCACTGAGCCACCATGTCGTCCCAATTTAATTTAAACAAGAATACAATTATGGTTATGATCATAGATAATGAATTCAGCAATATTAAGGTGGAGTTTTTTTTATTTGGTACTGTTGGCAATCATAGTGCAAAGTGTATTGAACATCTGTTAATTTTTATTATGTTAGGTTATGCTTCTAATTTCCATGCAAATTTATTTGTGTTATTGCAAATTCAACCGTGGGCCAATAGTAATAGCCATTATTTTAGAATGCTTTTTAGATGTGGCAAAATATAATTACATATTAAAATTAGCAGGTTGCACCGTTGTATTAGTCCAGATAAAAATGGCTTTTATGGATAACATTCCTCAATGTATTTGGTCATTTTGGCACTGGTGACCGAGAGAATGTGAGGATTGCAGATGCTGGAGAATCAGAGTTGAAAAGTGTGGCGCTGGAAAAGCACAGCAGATCAGGCAGCATCTGAAGAGCACGAGAGTCTTGTTTTGGGCATAAGCCCTTCGTCTCGTTAATGTTCATCAGGATAAAATCCTGCTATCCCCTACTAATATCTAAATGAATTTCCACGTTGGATGTACAATTAGTGCAACCTTAGTAATCTCAACAACATTCTAAGAACTATATGATATACTTTTTATATATACACACTCACAAGTTAAAAAAAATTGCAAAAGAAATGCATAACAACATCTGTCACATTCATCATTACTATCCGCCGAGTCAATGCATTAATGATGAAAAACCCATCTTCTCTATCATAAAATACAGAAAGAAACAGTGATAAGTTGAGCAGAATAGAAATTTGCTAAAACCCTCTCAGAAAGTAGTGTCCAGTTCAGAGTTACTATTATTTTGCCAACCTGATACTGCTCCTTTCCAACAAAAACAAATGTTTACTGGATTTAAAGAAAAAAAACACTCATCTCTCCCTCTGTGTTTGCAGCTATTTCCATCATGTTCAGATGACAACCCTAGCTCGGAGTTTTAAACGATGACCAATGTGTGCCCAAATACTTTAAACTTACAATTGTGACTTTATGACTAACAAAAACCTCACCAGCTTTTAAGGTGCCAACGCTGGTTTAATGGCAACATTCTAATTTCTGAATCCAGAATTTCAGAGTGAAAATCACACTCCTGAGATGTTAACTCAAAATTTAAGCCAACACTCCAGTCTTGTATAGTCAGGGGCAAATTTGGATGGAAAACTAAAGTTTTACCCTCTTTCTCAGATTAATGTAAAAGACTCCAAAGCACTATTTTGAAGAATAATGAATTGCTCTGCACTGTCCTGCAGAATTATTACTAACTAACATCACCAAACTGGCAACCTCATCATTGTCTCAATCCTGTTTGTGAGAGTTTTCTGTGAGCTAATTCATTGCTGTGCTTCCTAGATTGCAACAGTGCTTACTATTAACAATACTGGGACTTTGGTTGGACATTCTGATATTAAATAGAACAAACTTGGAAAGCTAAACATGAACTTAATTATCACAGAATTAATGGAATGTGGAGCATTTTTAAGGTTTAGAAAGAGAAAAAAAATTGTAATTAATTCAGGAGTGCCAGCAAAAATTAATGTATATTGAGATATGACAGACAAATAAGTCAATTCACTGGAAGTCAATGATTTTAAACTTATTTGGATGAGCAATGTTCAGAATTAGCGTGTTAGTTTGAACAATCCCAAACTTTGACTTTTGGTTAACATCCATTCCAGATAAACACATACCTGATCCATTGTACATATTCCATGTATTCATATTTAGTAAAATTCTTGATTCAACCCTAACTTATTGGTTTATTCTCCAAATATTTCATTCGGTTCAAAACTTTAATACTTAAATTGGAATAGTCCTGATATTTTGTAGAATGTTTGAAACCCTTGTGAAGACAATTAATGATTTGTTATTCTGGCCAAAGTTGAGTCTAATGTTTTGGGTGCCACTGCTGTGAGAATCTGTTTAAGGCTCTGCAATAATTGTAGATTAAATGCACAAAATAAAGGTGTGCCAACTTTGTCTCTTCGCAGCAAGTGTAGAGTAGGCAGCTAGCCCATTTTAAAAAGAGTAGACCAGTGAGATCATTCAGTGATCCAGATGCCCAGGCAGATGTTCTGGAACATATTTTACATCCCATCATAGTAACAAGTGAAATTTTCAAATCAATTAATAAATCTGAGATTGAAAGCTAACCATCAGTGATGATAACCATGAAACTGTCAAAAATTGTTGTAAAAATGTTTTGGTTTACTAGTGTTCTTCAGGGAAGGGAATCTATCATGCTTAAGCATCATTGAAATTTACAGAATATTGAAAGGCTTGGGTAAAGTGGAGGTGGGGAAGATGTTTCCACAAGTAGGAGAGACTAGAACCCGAGGCATAGCATCAGAGTAAATAGATGATCCTTTAGACTGAAAATGAAGGGGAATTTCTTCAGCCAGAGGGTGGTGAATCTATAAATTTATTACCACAGAGGGCTGTGGAGGCCAAGTCATTATCTCTATTTAAGATAGAGATGGATAGGCTCTTGACTAGTGAGGCGATCAAAGGTTATGGGAGACGGCAGGAGAATGGGGTTGAGAAATATATCAGCTATGATTGAACAGTGAAGCAGGCTTGACCTAATGGCCTAATTCTGCCATAGTCTGGTTTGCATGCAATTTCAGGTCTCAAGTGATGTGGTTGATATTTAACTCTCTTTCTTCAGTCATAGTGTCTCCCACCTCAAAATGGTGGTACAGGCACAGTAGGTAGTGTTTGGGCTTCTGACCCAGTCCACTCCAGGCCAGTTGCTTTCTTCTCTCTCTCTCTCTCTCTTTATCTGTCGATCTATGTATGTCTCTCTCTCTCTCTCTCTCTCCTTTTTGACCTTTTCTTCATCTTCTGATGCTGTAGGGAAGCTGGAGCGGTGTGGGCCTGGAGTGGGGACTCCTGGGCATGGGAGACTGGTGAGTACAGACTTGGCAGGATGCTGCAGTCGAGCTGGTGTCTGGAATGGGGACTCCTGGCTGTGGTAAGCCTGAAGCGTAGACAGATGGGCTTAACGGGTCATTGACTGGGACTCTTGGTGGTGGCAATGAGTCGCTGTGACAGAGGTGATGCCTTGAGTGGGGACTCCTGGCTACAGTATATCTGAAGCAGGGGCTCTTGATGAGGTTGTCATTGCTCTACCTAGAGTGGGGACTCCTTGAAGCCCGGGACACTTTGCAGATACCTTGCAGAAGCCCTGGGGCTGTGCTTGAGGCCTAATTTGAACAGAGGATGAACTCTATTTAAATAATTTCTTTTTGTAACTCAAAATATTGCTAGATTATGGCTGCAAAGCACTTTTTCATTATCTTTCTACATTGATGTGACAATAAATAACTCAATAGTAACTGACCTGTAAAGTAAGTTAGTGAATTAAAGTGTAATTAGGGATGAACTTGTCGGAGATGACCAAATCCCTTTAAAAGAATGTAAAAAATGACTGAGCTACTGAAGAAATTATACTATGTTTAGCAAACCCAGGCTGACTAGTTGCTGGAGCTAATTTTGACATTAGGTAGGCGCTTGAAAATCAGAATTCAGCAAGGCACCAAGCTTTGGAATTAGGTGCAACAAGACAAAGAAAATTAGTGTTAGAGATTAGAATATCAACCATTATAAGACCAGTAAAAGCTGGTACGTTGACCTTACAAATAAATCCTGGAATTTCTACACCAGACATTTCCTTCCTCTGACCTGTTACCATCCCTAGAAATCAGGCACAGGTCAATGATTGTACTTGATCCCAAAGGATAAATGCAACCAGGCTCTAAATGATTGAGCGTAGCCTTTTCACAAATCATGCACAGTCAATTCAATTACCTGTATCCCTTGCACTGTTTCTAAACCAAATCAACTCCAGAGGAGTAATTCAGGGCAGCACGGTGGCTCAGTGGTTAGTACTGCTGCCTCACAGCACCAGGGACCCAGGTTCAATTCCTGCCTTGGGTCACTGTTTGCGTGGAGTTTGCACATTCTCCCCGTGTCTGTGTGGGTTTTCCCCCACAGTCCAAAGATGTGCAGGTTAGGTGAATTGGCCAAGCTAAATCTCCCATAATGTTAGGTACATTAGTTAGGGGTAAATACAAGGTAGGGGAATGGTTGTGGGTGGGTTACTCTTCGAAGGGTTGGTGTGGACTTGCTGGGCCGAGGGCCTATTTCCACACTGTAGGGAATCTAATCTAATCTATCCTACATGTATCCACACACTTGAGACTATTGCCATTCTTGGACTGACCTTTCTGTGGTTCTCGCACTGACTTCTTGGGATTATTTGTTGATTTCTGAACTGACCAGCGATTCTGTCCTCATCCAAAACTTTGTTCAGCTCTTGTTAAAGGCATTAGTTGATAACGTTCAGTGGAAATGTAGGTGGCATGTGTAATAAAGTGAATTTGCAAGGTGATGGATTAAACTCGATTAATATTATTGTCAGTGTTGGCAGTTCTACATTTCCATTCATGATTCTCTGTCCTTTATCTATACCCATTAACACTTCCTTCCTGTAAGTGCATTGTTTCCATTAGAACATCCCAGTTGATTTTGATCCAGTATCTGTCATATTCTCACAATATTGAGCAAGACATTTTCCCTGGATTAACTGTTAACAAGGTTCGCTAAAACACTAAGAATGTGATGGTGAAATTGGTGTGAAATAGGCTCGGAGAGGATTGGATTCATTTTATTTCCCATGGGCAATCTTTTTTTCCCTGATCTTCTCTCCAGGTAGATGAAGTAGGTAGAAGGCATATAAGATACTTCCCTTTATTAGCCAAGGAATAGAGTTTCAGGGAAATGATGTTATGCTGGAACTGTATAAAATGTTGGGTAGGCAACAACTTGTTTTCGTTTCTTTTTTCTCCCTCTTCTCTTTCTCTTACTTTTTTTTTAGTTTTACTGTCATTTTATTTTATTTACTTCGTGGTGTTGAGCTCGGTCATGGCCACAGCATTGATGGTGACAAGTGGCCTCTGGAGCATGGGGCTTATGCGAGAGACGTCGGGGGCAAGTTCTGTTTCCTGGTGGCTTCTGCCGCGGCGGTCCTAGCGCCGCCTCACCAACACGTTTACCTTACCTCCTTCTGGCGGCTTCAGGTGAGGTGGAGGTTCCGCGGGGTTGCTGCAGCGGCGCATGCGGTGGGATCCGGCCGATCACTGCGGTTGTGTCAGAAGTGGCTGAAGATGAGGTGGGTCCAGGCCTGCGATTCCATTGGCCGGGGTTTTCCTTCAATCTTCTGCGGCATCTCCACGATGGCTTGGCTGACCTGGTCTGGCCTGGGATTCCTTCAGGGGTTGCTTTCGCCCGCATCAGTCTGGGGTATCCTTGCAGTGGCTTTACTCAGTGTGTGACATCTTCGGCATCCTGGTGAGTCCGTCCTGACATTCCAACGGGGAAGTCGGATCCTTGAGCGTGAACTTTCTGTTAAATTCTCTTTTCTTGGTTCATTCTTTTTTTTTCCCCTTTATTATATTATCATGGAAGGACTGTGATTCTGATTTTTAATCTCTTTATTTTTCGAGTTTATTACTATGATTTTGAAGGTGTGTAACACTGCTCTTCTTATTTCTTTAATTTCTGTATTTTTCCCCTAGGAGTTTGTACGCAAGAATTTGTCCCTACATACCTTTATACCTAAGGTGGCACTGTACGTAGCAACTTGTAAACTTACCGTTGTGAGTACCTTACCAAAAGCTAATTCATTCATGCATTCAGAATATTGCGTGCAGTTCTAGAATCCACATTATAGGAAGGATGTGATTGAGGGGATGACCAGGAGATGACCAGGATGTGGCCTGGGTTGCAGGGTTTTGATTATAAATGGAGACTGCATAGACTGGGATTGTTTTCCTTGCAGCAGAGGAGACTGAGGAGAGACGTGATTGAAATGTGTAAAATTATGAGGTCTAGACTGGATAGGCAGGAAGATACTTTTCCCATTGGTGAAGGGATCAGTGGCATAAATTTAAAGTAAGGGGCAGGAGGCTTAGAGGGGACATAAGGAACATGTTTTCACCTGGAGGGCAGTCTGGAACTCACTACTTGTAATGGTGGTAGAGGCAGAAACGCCTCACCATATTTAAAAAATATTTCAATGTGCACTTGTGATGACAAGGCTATGGGTGAAATGTCGGAAATGGGACCTGAATAAATTAGGTGGTTGTTTTTGACCAGTGCCGACACTTTAAGCCAAAGGACTTTTTTTTATGCTGAAGGTCTCAATGACCCTATGACTCTCTCAAGTGGAGGGGATGGTAATGGAATGCTGTCATTTATTATGAGAGGATTTGAATCAAAAGTAAGGAGCTGACACTCCACATGTACAAGTCTCTGATGAGACCACTTCTCAAATATTGTAGGTGGTTTAGATCTCCTTTTTAAAGAAGGATATAAACAAAGGAGGTGGTTCAAAGAAGGTGGGTTTGCTTTCACTATACTTGGGAAAAATGAAGGCCAGCTGAAGTTTACAAAACTGAATGATCTTGAGAAGATGGATGGGGAAAGTCTGGTTCCTTCTGTGGGTGATTGCAGAAGTAGAGGATCCTGTTTTAATGTTAAGGGTCGTTCTTTTAGGATAGAGAGTAGGGGATTTCTTTCTTTTCTTGAGGAATGTGTGACTTGAGAACTCTCTGCCTCAGAAGGCGGTGGAGGTGGGGATTGTTGAATATTTTAAAAGTGGAAGTAGATTGATATTGTTAAGCAAAGGAATCAAAGGTTATTAAGGGCAGGTAGGGGAAAAAATCAGAACAGAAACACATCAGCTATAATCTTATTGAATGACTGAGCAGACTAGAAAGGCTGACTGACCTACTTCTTCTCCTAATCCATGTGCTAATAGACACAGCATAATGATTTATAGTCTCAGTTTCACTGATAATTTGGTTTGAAATATTAAAAATTGACAATATTTTCCAAGTTAATGATACATATGTAATGACAGCGTACAAAAATCTGTTGATTTATTACAAAACCATTTTCACCGTTGGCATAACCAGTTTCACCCCTAATGTTTACACCTATGACCTTTTCTTCAAACCTCCATTCCGACTGAAGCCATCCTAACATAATACCTGTGGGCTCTGGTTTTGTACTTAAGGTCTCAATTGAGTAATTTACTGCTGAATACTGACTCTGACATTGAGAGTCTTTCAGCAGCAAATGGTTGAATGATTGATTTGTCTGAAGCTCAGTACATCTGTGACAGAATGAGCTCTGAGGCTGATATAACATCAATCATTTCACATCTTGAATTGGACAGACCGATGAAAACAGCCTAGTCCGAAATGACTCCCTGTTTGACTTCTCATCTGAAAATGGTTGGGGATTACAAGTTGATGGTCAATGTTGCAAGATATATATTCAGTTTGTTCATGTACACAAGAAAATCATTTAACTTGGGGATTGAATGTGTTGGATGTTGGCAGATCTCTGTTGCTTTCTGAGGGCTTCAGACACACAGCTGCCAGAATTATGGCAGGAGGTTGATGGAACATTCAAGGAATTTCAGGGCCACAATCAGGAACACTTGGCTCCAAAACCTTTATTTTCTGTTAGGCAATTGTTTTTTTAAAGTGATTCTATTTAAACATTTTAATCCCAGTAATAAATTACCCACAGCCGCAGTGAGAAATAAGTTTTAAAACAGGAAAGTAATTAATTCCCAAATGACAAGAACAGCAGTTTCCAATAAAATTAAAGAAGTCTCCTTTCCTTTTAAGGTAAATAACAAAAATAAACATTATAAAATGTCAACAATTTCAAATAACACTTGGGAAACATATTATCTTTTATTTGTGTGGAATGCTAATAGGGCAAGAGCGAGGCTGCTCCAAGGATTCAACAGGGGGCACTGTTCCAATTTCTAGGTTGCCCCCTCTTGTCTGCCAGATAGACAAGCAGGAGGCTGGGAGAACACAGCAAGCCAGGCAGCAACCTCCTGATGCTGCCTGGCTTGCTGTGTTCTCCCAGTCACCTGCTTGTCTCCCTTGGATTCCGGCATCTGCAGTTATCTTTGTCTTTAACCTTGTATACCAGGTTGCAGCAATCTTGAAGATCTGCAATGGCTAAAAGGAGAAGGTTCTACTGGAAAGCCAGACTGTGGCATTATGAAAAAAAAAATGCCTGTGGACAAAGACAATTTCCAAAACTTAATGTTTCAAGTGAAACCTTGTACAACAGAAAGGAGATTTTCGTTGCTGGAAATGGTAGTGGTTATATAGTTTGCGTGTTGGTTTAAGCAAATTGATGAAGAGCATGACAAGGCAATGTGGAAAATATAACTGCTTCTGAGAATTACACATCACAGATGTCAGGATTCAGCTAGTTGATCCTATATGATATGAAGAAATAGCTGAGCATACTGGACATGACAAAAAGCTAAGAATCGTCTTGCCAAGCTGTCTTCGATACTGAAGGCTTTGCTCCAGAGCTAACTCTAGTTCTACCTAACCTGGTCCAGTCACTACAATATTGGCACCCACTCAACAAAGTGGGGAACCTGCTATGCTTTTCCAGCACCACTCTAATCTTGACTCTGATCTCCAACATCTGCAGTCCTCACTTTCACCTAAAGTGGAACTCTCCCAGCCACATCCTGTTCACAAAAAGTAGGGCAAATCCAATCCAGCCAACTGTAGCAGCATCAACCAACAATCAACTATTTGTAAAATGTTGCATTGAGTCTTTAACAATGCTATTACGAGGCACTTACTCAGCAATAATCTGCTTACTGATGAGTTCCATAAACATCACTCATTCTTTCACCTATTTACCTATTTATTTTGTTGGTTCAAGCATTCACAAAAGAACTGACTTCAATAAGTGTGGTGAGAATGACTGCCATTGACGTCAAGGCAACATTTGATCCAATGTAGTATCAATGTAGAAAATGTGATAAATTGAAACTAATGGCAACCGGGGGAAATCTCCCTAAAGAAAACTAAGGAAGATAGTTATAGTTGTTGGACACCCCTCGTCTTATTTCCAGGACAAGGTAAAAGAAGTTTCATTGTAGCATCCAAGGTCCAAACATCTTTAGTTGTATCAGCAATGACCTTCCCTTTATCCTAAGTTCAGAAGAATGAATGCTTGTTGATGGCATTCAGACCCATTTTTAACTTTGCAGATGTGCAGTGTTTCTTGCTTTAAATTAAGGCCTGGTTAACGTTCAATGGCATTACCATTGTGAATCAACTATGACTATGATCAACATCCTGGAGTTCATCTTGGACAAGAAATATATTTGGACCAGCTATAGGTTTAATATGGTTGCAAAAGCAAGTCAGATCCTTCGTATTTGAAATCCAAAAACCTGAGCAGAGACACAATTCTGGAGTATGATAAAATATGCTCCTTTTGCTTGGATGACTAAAGCTCCTTAATCAGATAAGAAATTAAGAACTAGCAGCAGGAGTCGACAATTCAGCCCCTTGAGCCTGATTCGCATTTCAATATGGTCATGGCTAATATCGTCTCAGCCTCAACTCCACTTCCTACCTACTCTCCATAACACTTCAACCCATTACTAATTAAAAATCTACTTTCCTCTTCCTTAAAGTTACTCACTATCCCAGCATCCTCTGCACTTTGGGATAGTGAATTCCAAGGATTCAACACCCTTTGAGAGAACTAATTCCTCCTCATCTCTGTTTTAAATGTGCTATTCTTTCACCATGTCAGACAGCTGTTGATGAGGCTGAAGATAAAAGCAACTGATAAGAGGCTTTACAGTGGGCTGTTATGTGAGTGAGGTATTAAGCTGAGTCATTCAGGTCTGCTAAGAGCTAAGATTACAGGAAATCAGTGAGTGATGTCTCTACCAAATAAAGATGAAGCATTCCGGATTGGTCACGTGCATAGATAATTCCAAATAAGGCACAGAGATCTGTGTATAAAGCAGCCTGAGAAAATCATTTTCTCAGTAGAGCTTTGAAGATTAATACTACAAGAGGTATTATATATCAGGAGGTGTGGTGAAGATGTCAAGACGATTTTCAGCCTGGCCAGCTGCCAACTCTCCTGAGTTTGGGGTTAGTTACAGAGCCCAGGGAAGTGAAAAACAGAGATTGATATATGTTTAGTAGTTAAAAGTGTGAATAAAAGTACTTATTCATTTCAGTACTTAATAAATTCATTGAGTTTTATAGAGCTCTAAGTGTCTTCACTGTATCTTCATCTATCTATTTGCTGTTGTCTCAGGGATGGGCAACACAATGCTGAAGCCCAACACCATATAAGACAAGGCAGTGTGTTTGATTAGCACCCAATTTACTACTGTATGCATTCCACTCTCTCTACCACAGGTGAAACATGATGACATGATATTATCTACACGTTGCACTGCGACAACTCACAAAATCTCTTCTGGCCTCCATGATCTCTATCATCGAGAAAGGCAAAGATAGCAGGTACATGGTAATATGTACCATCCTGACGGAGAAATGTTTTCTTCTTTCTCCATTGTTGCTGGGTCAAAAGTTTAGAATTCCCTCTCTATTAGCTTACAGAAGTAGATTCACTACATTGACTTCAGCAGTTCAAGAAGGCAGCTTATTACCACTTTTTCCTAAGGGCAGCCAATAAATGTTGGCCCTGTCAGTAATGTTTGCATCCTCCGAGTGAAATTTTAAAAAAAAGCATGAATTCTAGTTGCATTTTCTAAAGAACCCAATTAATAGAGCCAAAAGTTTTAATTGTTTCACCATAAGTGCCAAGTTAAAGGCAAGATGGTGGAAAGCTGAAAAGTATTAATGTTCTGACAAAAACCATTGACCTGGAACATTGTTTTTCTCTCTCCACAGATGCCAGTAGGCCTACTGAAGATTTCTAGCGTATTCGGTGCTAATCTGCTTTGTTTTCAAAGTTCTCAAATCATTTGCTCAACTGCAGGTGACCATCTTTGTCTCAACATTTTATTTCTCTCATTTGCTTCTTAATAACTCTCTATAAATCCACTGGTTTATACAAGTGCAGCAACTTTGAAGCAGCTACAAGCAAACAAGTTCAGGTTTGCAATGACTGATAACAGATGATGCTGTGCTAGTTGTAGCAAGTAGCTATAGAACTTTTTGGAAACTGCATCACAATTCTGTCAATTCATCCCCAGAGAACTGAAACCTCCTTTCACAATGGTCCTTAGAAGAAATATGACCAGCTGTAAAAGTAGGAGGAAAAACAGACACTTTGCTTTCTGTGCATTACAACCCCACCTTTGTATAAGAATGGGCTGCTAAGGAACTGAACGTTACCTTCAAATGTATCCCCAAAAACCTGGAACTTGGGATTATCCCAATGAACCGCTTTACTTTGGCTGTAATTTAAATGTTCACATTTTGCTATCTTTGACATTGTATCTTCCTCAAGTTTCTAATCTCACCTCATGCAACCCAAAAAATCCAAGCTCATCATGTCCATGAGATCCATCTCCTGTTCTCTTATATTTTTGTTGGGCCATTAACCATACCATTCCAAGTCCAGGCCATTAGATATTATGGAAGGCTTCCTTTTCTCAGTTACAGTCCTCTTTCCTTTCAAATCTGCAATAATCACCCCCAATTCCCCCTAAAAATACAACTGTTACCTATCCTTGGAATGCCCCAGTGCCCCCTTTTTTCCCCTCCTGAATTTACCTCCTCAATGTGTGCTAATCCTTCAAACAACATCAGTTTTGAACTTCTGTAATCAAGTTTCTGGAATCAAAATGCAAACTAACCGATGGTGGTGAACTCTTAATCCCTTTGTTCTCAAGCAATACATGACCTTGGACCCAGGTCGACCATAAGAATCTCTTTCAATATTTCTCCTGCTTTTTAGCTGAGTGGGATGTTTATTGCCCGATTTTAATCCTACCCATTTAGTTATAGCCAGAGTAGCTTACAATAGTTCTTTTCCCAGTCCTAACTATTACCTTGGGAATCCCTTGAACACTGTAACTTTAGTCACCTCCTATTTCTCATTTACTTGCTGTCTTAAGTTGATGTCATCAATGGATGAAATATCAAATTCCATGAACACCATGATAGCAGCCAGATCCACCTCACTACTAAACTCATCCATTGTCTCTTTGTTGTTGAATACTTGCCTGATTTTTAGTCTTTGATGAGCTGTAATAGCCTCCAATGGGTCCAATGGGAGATTTGCAAAACCAAAGAAGATATCTTTGACCTCAGCTATGCACTCTCTTCCTTCGTCACCAATTCCAACTTTGCCTTTGTTACTGATTGTTCGAGGCTGACCCAGATTTTAAATAGCCTCAGTATCCTATTGAACACTGAGATTTCATGAATATCACCTATTTTTACCTCTTTCTCAAGCGTACCATAAACTATCTGTTGCCGTTGCTCTTCTCCATGCTCTCTTTATCTCTGAACTGAACTATTCCACCCCACTCATTGACACCTTTCTCTCTCCATAAACTGACTTTAATATAAAATATATGCTCTAATCCAAAGTATCTTTTTCCCATATGCCTGTGTTTGTTAGTTCACTTTGGATCTGGTCCACAAAGTCTTGTTTTTAACATTTATACGCTTATCTTAAAAACCCATTCTGACCTCATCCTTTCCTATTAGAGCAATTCCTTTCATCCCTGTAACTTCCCAAGTTTTCTATCTCTTGACATTTATTTATCTCCTACTCCAAGCATCCAATGATTGGCATCTATATATCTGAACATCTTAGCTTTAAGCTCTGAACTTTCCTCCAAAACATTTTCACTACTCCAAATCACTCTGCACAATAAGATGTTTGTTAAAGCCTACATCTTTAATCAAACTTGAAGTCTCCTATCACATATATTTCACTCTTTGCAGTGATGTCAGTTTCCTTCTGATGTTGCTCTTGGGATAAGTAACTCTTTAAAGTTACAATATCAATGCAAATTATTGCCTGAAGATCCTCAGAAAGGCTGGAGAAATTGTATAAATAAAGGCGAGCTTACATATAAAGTCAACAATGTGCTATTTCACATTTGATCAGTAGAAATTGCATTTCCATGGTGTTTCAGGAATTTCATTTTGCTTCTGACAAAATTAATTTCCAGAAATATGATTCTATTATGCAGTGTGCTGCATTCCTATCTGTATTATTGCATAAAGCAGACTGGCTGCAGTTGCTAAAAGCAGACCACAGTCACTACAAGGACTGGAAAGGGACTTTGTTTGAATTTATCATTAAGCAGCAAATGCCAGAAGGCTGTATTGTGGTAGGAAGGAGTCACAAAGAATTTTCAGTGTACACACTTACAACATAATTCTGCTGTTCCACAATGTGGAAGAGAGAAGAAAAATCCATGGAGTGAAAATCTCAGACTGTGTATAGTGATTACAATTCCTGAGAATGTTTCGTCATGCTATGAGAAACAAAAATGATCTGAATGAATAAAGAAAAGTAACATACATTCATACACCCCTAGGATGTTTCAAAACACATGTAGCCAAAGATATTACTCTAAAGTGCAGTCAGTCTCACATAGATAAACACAGAGAGAATGGGACAATGGTGACATTATCTTTATTTCAGTAAATCACACTCCTGTAAGCCAAGGGCTAGCAATTTTGGCTCTTAGCTTCAGGTAATTCTTGCAGGCTAATGCTTTAACCAGATGATTGGTCTGAGCTTAAAACGAGACAAAAATACAAAATGTCTGTCATTGATAAACTGCACAGACTTAGATATGTTGAACACTAACAACAAATTTATGAGCTAGGTATCCGAGGTGAATTCAGAAAAAGTCAACAAGATTGCCAGAATCTATAAACATACAAATTAGAAGATGCAAGTATTTGAACCTTCAAGCTATTTGACAAGGCCCATGGCTAATCTACTTGTGGCCCCAACTCTACTTTCCTATCTATCCCTGTACTCTTTGACTCCCTTGTCAATCAGTGTGTGACCTATTTTATTGACCTCTAAACTAGACTCCGAAAAAATCTTTCACTACATTTTGATTGTCAGATTTAATATTTTATGTTGAACAAGACTCTTTTTATCGTTTTCTGAAAAATAGCAACTCTCAAGTCAAAAACCTCTCTCTACATCAGCTGCTAGACCCGTTGAGTATTTCTGTTTATATTTCAAATTTCCAGCATCAGCAGTATTTTGCTTTACATTCCCCAGTTCTTAGATAGGAGTGTGGATTGACACATGGAATTGTGATACTGTTAACTTACAGGGAAGTGGTTGAGGGAGGGGTATGACTAGCAACTCAATGTGTTTAAATAGCCAGGGAGGAGAAGGTGCAATGTTAATTAAGGAATCCATTATGACAGTAAGAAAGAATGATTTTTTGGACGAATCTTTAAATGAAGCTTTGTGGATAGAGCTTAGGTAAAAACAAAATGGGCCAGTCATATTTTGTGAATTATAGCCTCTAGTCATCATGCAATAGGGAAGTAGATATGTAGTCAATTCACTGAGGTGTCTAACTATAATAATCATAGAATAATTATGTTAGTGGATTTTAACCTCCCCAATATAAATTGGAATAGTCACAGTGTAAAGGGGATGAGTTTCATGAAATATATTCAGGAGAGTGTTTTATGTCAAATACAAAAATTCCAACATGGAATGGTGCAGTTTTGGACCTAATTCTGGGGAACAAAGCCAGACAAGTCTTTGAGGTGGCAGTGAGGTAGCATTTTAGTAATAGTGATCACAATGTAGTACGATTTAAGTTTGTTATGGAAAAGTGTGCAAAAAAGTGTTTTGGAATGGGAAGGCAGATTTTATTAAAATAATAAAGGATCTAGCCAAAGTGGAGTGGAACAGCCACTTCTGGGCAAATCTACATCAGAACATTGGGAGGGTTTAAAAAAGTAAACGGGAGGAATAACCCCAACACGTTCCCTTTAGGGTGAAGTGTAGGAGCAACAAATCCGGAGAACTCTGGATGTCTAGGAATATACAGGACTGAATAAAAAGGAAAAGAGAAGCTTTTAACAAGTGCAAAGGGAGTGAATCAATATTGGAGTATAGAAAAGAGCAGGAGGAACTTATGAAAGCAATTAGGAGAGCAAAGAGAAGTCATGAGAAAATACTGGCAGGTAAGATGAGGGAGAATCCCAATTTATTCTACAAGCATATTAAGAGGAAATGGATAATCAGGGAAAGAGTAGGGCCTATTAGGCACCAAGAAGACAGTCTGTGCATGGAGCTGGATGGCATTGGTCAGGTGTTAAATAAGCACCTCACATCTGTCTTACTCGGGTGAATGAGGATGTTGGTACAGAATTCTGGAAGGGAGACTGTGAGGAGTTGAGCAGTTTGCCTTTAGGAGTGAAGAGATATTGAAGGTTTTAGCAGACTTAAAAGTGGACAAATCCCCTTGTCTGGATGAGTTGTATGACAGGCTATTGTGGGAGGCAAAACAGAAAATTAGGGGTTCTGATCCAAATTTTTAATTCCACTCTGGTCGCAAAGGAGGTGCCAGAGCTTTGGAGGGCAGCTAATGTCTTTGCATTTTTTAAGAAAGGTAGTAGAGTTAAACCAGGGAATTACAGATTATGAGCCTCATATCAATGCTAGGGAAACAAATGGAGAAAATTCTGGAGAATTAATCTCCAGTTGGCAAGACAAACTTTGATCAAGAAAAGTCAGCATGGCTTTGTCAGAGGGAGGTCATATCTAGCAAATTTGATATAACTTTTCTGGGAGGTGACCATGTGTGAGGGTGGTGCAGTTAATTTAGTTTATATGGATTATATCAAAACTTAAAAGATGCCAAGTGGAGACTGATGAAGAAGGTAGAAACATATGGGATCCAGGGTACCTTGACAAGTTGGATCCAAATTGGTTTAGTGGTAGGAGAGAGAAGGTGGTGGTAGAAGGCGGTTTGTGTGACTGAAGGCCAGTATCTAATGGTGCATCACAGGGATCACTGCTTGATTTGTGAGATATATATATATATATATAAAACATATATGACATGTGGGAGAGGAGAGATGGTGATGATAAGTTTGTCAATGACACAAAGATTAACTCAAAGGTTGAAAGAGAGAGAGAGGTCTTAGGCTACTGGAAAACACTGATGGATTGAAGTTCAACCCTGAAAAGTATGGGGTAATGCACCTTGGAAAAAGTAACATGGTAAGAGAATACTCAATGAATGGCAAGACACTAGGAAGCTAAAAGGAAGAGATGGATCTTGGGCTGCTTGTCCACAGATCCCTGAAGATCACAGGACAGGTTAATAGAGTATTTAAGAAGACAGATGGAACACGTCTTATTAGTTCGTGTCATAGATTATAAGAGGAGGGACATTATGTTGGACCTGTACTATATTTTGGTTAGGCCACAGCTAGAGTACTGTGTGTTCCTCACTGTTGGAGGGATGTGATTACATTAGAGGGGGTGCAGAGGAGATTCACCAGCATGTTGCTTGGGATGGAGCATTTTAGCTATGAAGAGAGGCTGAATAGGCTTGGGTTCTTTTACTTACAGCAGAGGAGGCTGGGGGGGTGGTGCTGATTGAGAGATATAAGATTATGACAGGCATGGTCAGGGTCGATAGGAAGTAGCTTTTCCCTTAGCTGAAGGACTATTGACAAAGGGGAAACATTTTAAGGTGATGAGCAGGGTGTTTAGCAGAGATTTGAGGAAATAAGTTTTCTCTCTGAGGATGGTGAGAGTCTGAAATACACTGCCTAGGAGGGCAGTAGAGGCAGGAAACCTAACAATTTATGAAAACTACATAGATGAACACTTGACATATTATTACATTCAAGGCTATGGAGTAAGTGCTGGAGGTGCGATTAGTGTAGATAGGTTGGTATAGAGTTGATGAGCTGAAGTATCTCTTCAGTGCTGCATTACTGTGTGATATTACTAATTCTTCTTAGAAAGCCTCCATAAAGTCTGCATCAGATAAATAGAAACTAGACAAGGATTCCTTAGTAATTTGTATTGGAGACACATAAAAATGTTGACAGAGTCCTATAAGAGTCTGAGACCCAGTTGATCAGTGCAATACAATAGACATTGTGACATACAACTAGTGTTTGCTATTGTAATTAACCTAGTTTTCTTTGACACACTAGTGTTTGATACCGATGATTAAAGTAAAGATTAATTTTATCATGTTTCATCGCAAATGTTGTCTGGTGAATGGACAGCCGCCAATGTAACTTAAGATAAGTCTAAAGCAGTAAAATCACTTCTCTGTCTACCAGTTCAGCTTTACTGGGCTCCAAACTTCTGTTTCATTACTGGAAAGTAGATTGAAATACATTAGGGTTAAAAGTCACAAAGTTCCTTGGGACCGGCACAGGTTTAAATGAACTTCTCCAGTTCCTTCCCTCAGCTCTGTTTTCTAAGAAACTGAAACTATGTAGCACCTTATTCCAGTTTAGTTCAAAATTATCTTAAAATTGTTATTGAAAACAGTGCACGTTAACAGCTATTAAACTGAAATCGCAATGTTTAAAACTGAAAGAGGAAAGTCTAGTGTGTCTGTTGGAAATTTTTCTCTCTCCACTTTTTAATGTGAATTTTAGATCCTGTAAATGAGTTGACTTCAAGTGTTAAAAGAGTTGAATTTCAAATTAATGCATTTCCATGGATTAATTTTCACATTTATTTCCTAGTGTTCTTTTATTCATTCATGGGATGAGAGTATCACTGACTATTTCAGTATTCGTTACCCTCGAGAAGTTGTACTGAGCTGTAAGGAGGCAGTTTCATTGAGAACAAATGGGGAATGGCAATATATTTCAAAATCTGGATCATGAATACCTTGGAGGGAAACTTGTGGGTGGTGATGTTCCCATGCATCTGCCACATTTGTCCTTTGAAATGGTAAAGATTGTGGATTTGGAACATGGATGTGGAGGTGCAGGTGTTGGACTGGTATGGACAAAGTTAAAAATCACACAACACCAGGTTATAATCCAATAGGTTTATTTGGAAATACTAGCTTTCGGAGTGCTGCTTCATCAGGTAGCTAGTAGAGCAGGATCAAAAGACACAGAATTTATAGCAAAAGATCACAGTGTCATGCAACTGAAATGATATATTGAACAAATCTAGATTGCTGTTAAGTCTTTCATCTTTTAGAATGGGTTGTAGGTTTTGGTTCATTGATATGTAAATACCAGAACTTCTTTTAAGTCACATTCCTGAGATAACTCAAGGTATTATAAAAAAAAAGTGACCTCTCAGCTCAGACAATGTACTAAAGGTGTGAGATTAGAGTCTGTCTGTATCTCAACTTTGAGTCAGACTGGTTCTATTTCCAAAGTAAGAATTTATAAAATGTCACATGGATTGACTGTCTGTATTGACTGCCTGCAGATTGTGTGCTTTTTGAGCAAAATAGAATGTATCTGCAAATACAATTTTGCAAATGCAAATTCACCTCATAGACCTATGTATGTATGTGTATGTGCATATGAGGGAGAGAGAGAGTGTGTGAGTATGTGCATGTGAGTATGTGCGCGAGTGTGAGTGCATGTGAGAGAGCATGTGTTTGTGCATGTGCATGCTTGATAGAGTGTGAGAGTGAGTGTGATGGACTATAAGCCTGTGAGAGGGTGTGTGCATGGGTGGGATGATGGGGTGTGTATGTGTGTGTGTCTGAGAGAGCATGTGTTTAAGAGAGGGTCTGCTTGAGTGTGTGAGTATGTAAGAGTGTGTATGTATGTGCACGCGCGTGTGTGTGTGAGTGTGAGAGAGAGAGAGACAGAGAGACAGAGAGAGAAAGAGAGAGTGTGTGTGTTTAGTGTAGTGGGGTCACCTGTAGTGTGACATGAACCCAAGGTCCCAGTTGAAGCCATCCTTTTGGGTACTGAACTTGGCGAGTTACTGCATTTCTTTGACTTGTTTAACCTACTCAGTTCCAACACCTACACTTCGATGGGTTGAATTCCATTTGCCACTTTTCTGCTGTCTTGGGTAGTCCATTGATATCTTCCTGCTGTCTACAGCTATTGTCCTACTGTTGACTATACAGACAGTTCCTGAAATATAGCAAAGAATTGCGGATGCTATTGATGTGAAACACACAAAAAGAGAAATTGCTGGAGAAATTCGGCAGGTCTGGCAGCATTGTGGAGAGAAAACAGAGTTAACTTTTCAAGTCCAGTGGCCAAAGTTCTGAAGAAGGGTACTAAACTCAAAATATTAACTCTGTTCTCTCTTCACTAGCGTGAACAATTCTTGAGTCTTTTAACTATGTCTCAATCAAGTCCCTTAAAATTATATCCAAGTAATTAACATAAAACATTAAAAAGAAGGGGACCCAGTATGGAACTTGTAAAACCTAACTGAAATTAATCTTCCAGTCATTAAAAACATCAGTCAACAATTATCCTTTGCTTCCTGCTACCGAGCCAATGTTATATCCAGCTTGCATCATTACTCTGCACCCCTGAGCTTTTTTGTCTTAACCAGACTTCCATGTAGGGCAATGTCAAAGGCCTTGCCAAAATCCATGTAGACCACAACAACTGCATCAAATGAGACCGGAATTTTGAGATGTGCAGAGAAAGGTGTGTGAGTGTGTGCATTACACCATCTTTCCTTCCATTTTGAGATTAGATTAGATTACATTACAGTGTGGAAAAAGGCCCTTCGGCCCAACAAGTCCACACCGACCTGCCGAAGCGTAACCCACCCTTACATTTACACCTTACCTAACACTACGGGCAATTTAGCATGGCCAATTCACCTGACCTGCACATCTTTGGACTATGGGAGGAAACCGGAGCACCTAGAGGAAACCCACGCAGACACGGGGAGAACGTGCAAACTCCACACAGTCAGTCGCCTGAGGCGGGAATTGAACCCGGGTCTCTGGCACTGTGAGGCGGCAGTGCTAACCACTGTGCCACCGTGCCGCCCACCTATTATGGGAATACATAATGGAATTTGAAGGTCCGAAATAGTTGAAATCTCAGAGCATCAGTGACTTGAACTTGTACAGTGCTGCTCCTAAATAGATCATTTTCTGGATCCTTGATGAAAAAGAAATAATAAAACACACACATGGAAAGAAGGAAATTTAGTATTGATGTAGCAGCGAAGATAATGTGTTCTATGGAGTCATGATTTGGAGATGCCGGCGTTGGACTGGGGTGTACAAAGTTAAAAAAAAATCACACAACACCAGGGAATAGTCCAACAGGTTTAATTGGAGCTGCTCCTTCATCAGGTAGTTGTGGAGTACACAATTGTAAGTACAAGATTGTACTCCACAGCCAACTGATGAAGGAGCAGCGCTCTGAAAGCTAGTGCTTCCAATTAAACCTGTTGGACTATAACCTGGTGTTGTGTGATTTTTAACTTTGTTCTATTGAGGAAATTGCAGTTAGGTTAATTGTGGAAGAGGTAGTTCTGATGGTGAAATGGAAGCAGTGTTAAGCGAGCAGGGGACTATTTGGGGAATAAACAGCGATCCAGAGTTACAAGAAGACAGGATGTGGGCTGAGATTTATGGCCTGATAATTTCTCACAAACAGATTTCTTTATTTGTATAATGACAGCCACCACACTTCAAAGTTGTTTATCACTCATGTAATGTTTTGGAATCAATGGAAGTTCTTTCTTTCTATGGTGTGAGGTCATGGAGAAAGTTGAAGATAAGAGCCTTAAAGTTGAAAAGTAGAATTTAACTAAATTAATTGGCAGTGGCAAAAAGTGTATGACATGATTAAAGTTAAAAATGAAATTAAGAAAATGGACAAAGCTACGCTTCATTCAAAATCAGTGGAACTGAACCAAGGGATCTACAGTATTGCCAGTACTTGTGATTCAATCAAGAATTATGCCATTTGTAGAAAATTTTAATACTCAAAATTCATGTGGGAAATTTAAAAATTTTTTCAACATGTTTAAATTTCCCATGTGAGCCATGAGCACTTAAAACAAGCTCTGCCAATCCCAAAATTCTTCTTGAGGTTTGGCAGTACTGTACACAGCCATAGCAACCACTAAATTACAGAGAATCAATAAATCAAATTACATTTTACTACATCAGATATCGAAATTTAAGATGTACATGAGTTTTGCCTCATTTTTATATCGAGAATAGGTTTGCAAATGTCAATAGGCTGAGTAGAACTGTAACGTAATGGATTGTAGATGGCCTCTGAAGTAAACATATTTCCAGCTACTCTCAACAAAATGACGTTGTATCGCACACAGAGAACCATCCTCATCTGATGCAGGTATGTGTTGGATAATTTGAACTGGAGATCAGTGGCTCATGTCATGACAATCCTAATTTTCCAGTCATCATAAGTCCTCTTGATTTGAAAAGGTCAAGTGGGCTGTTTTAGTGTGGATGGTGCCAAGCTTCTTGGGGTTGTTGGAGCTGCTGTCAGCCAGCCAAATGGAGAACGTTCCATCATGCTTCTGAATGATGCCCTGTAGATGGTTGAAAGGCCTTGAGCAAACAACAGATGAGTTACTCACCACAGAATTTTCAGCCTCTGACCTCTTGTAGCTGCAAAATGTATGTGGCAGATTGAGTTGACCTTCTAGTCCATTATTGGATATCGATTTGCGACAATGTGGTATGAGAAATTTGATAATGGGAATGCAAGTGAATGGCAAGCAAAGATGGTAAGAATCTCTCTTTCATGATATGATCATATTGTGGTACTTTGTAACAAAACTTATTCGCCACTGAGCCAAAATCTTAATACTACCCTTGTCCTGCCAGAATGATCTTCTGTCAGATAGAGCTGTGTGCTGATACTCTTTAGTATAGTATTCTCTTTGGTGATGCCATATGCCTTCATGTCAAATAGAATGGCAGTTCATTTGACTATAGAACACAGAAAGCTGTTCAGCCTTGTTCAACTGAAATCTAGGACAAAAATGCACCAAGTCCCCAGAGAACAGTTACTCTATAATTACTCTATCTTCTTTATTATCTTAGGATTAATAAAATGGTGCTGAACAACATTTGTAATTGCCATCAAGGATTCTCACATCTGACCTTATGATAGAGGGAAAATCATTGATGAAGCAGCAGAAGGTAGTTGGAACACTGTACTAAGGAGCTTTGGTACTGATAGCCTGCGTGAAGTTTGACCTCCAACAATAACAACTATCTTCCATCCTGCTAGGTAAGACTCCAACCAGTGAGAGTTTCACTCTTGATTCCTTTGAATCCACTTTTACATAGTTGACACTGCAGCTGATTGCAATGAACTTTGAAGCCACTTGGGGGAATCTAAATTGAGCATTTGTAACGCGTGTATTGGTGAGTGAATACTATTTTATAGCGCTGTTGAAGATGCCCTCTCAAATATTGGTGATGATTGAAAGTAAAGCATAAAGGCAAAGTCACTAAAATCCTAATGGATCATAGTATTGCTTTCTCATTAGAGACAGTCAACTGGTCGTGGTTTAACCTGGGGATCACCAAGCCTAAGGCGGGGGGATTTTTTGAGAAGGAAACTTCCTTCATGGTAACATTAGCCAATATGGAAGAGAATGCCAAAGAGTGTCAAATACAATCCTATCTGAGGGGTCAGTTCGCTCAGTTGGCTGGATGGCAGGTTTGCAATGCAGAGTGATGTCAACAGCATTATTGAAGGTAAACTGAAGCTGGCAGTCTTCCGTCTCATAAGATGATGTTTGGAACTGTGCTGCTCAAATCTGTTTTAAAACCTGCCCGCTATGACTCAGAATCCTGACTCTGGCATGACAGTCTTTGCTGTATTTGCTGCCAAGAGAAATAGAGGTGGAAACAGTGCACAATTCACACACCTCTGTGATCTCTGGGCCCACTTCTCTGTCAGCTGACCTTTTAATCTTTGCTCACCTCTTCCAGTGCCTTTCCAAACAGATTTTAGAGCTTTTAGAGCTCACAGGCTGTTATCCAATTGTCAATGTCAAAGTCAGCCCTCTTCTCATCTCACTTGTAGCATGATATGGACACCCAGTTGTCAGTTTATTATCAGTCTTTGTGTATACACTCACCATCTGATGAACAATGCCAAGCAAACACAGTTGAAGTTAGTGCAAATATAGAGTTGCCCATATGGTGTAACTGTTTTCTGGGGACTTGATTCATTATTGTCCTGGATTCAGGTGAACAAGGCTGAACTTCTGTTAGTTCTATAGTCATATGAACTGCCACTCTATTTGGCATGAAGGCATATGGCAGCACCAAAGAGTGTCAGCACACAACTCTACCTGACTTCACTGAGGATCTCCAAAGGCTCTGATATTGCACTTTCATAGCTGACCTTACCATTACGTTGTCATGGAGACAGAAGATCACATTGCACAGCTTTTGGGGCATGCAATTTTCTACAGCAACATAAATAGACTGGATCTGCTCACATGGCCGAATGCTTTTGTAAGGTTGATTCAGGTAATGCATTGTGGTCTCATCTAATTACAGCATTTCTCTTGTCACACTAGAAGGATGATGTCACTTGCAAAATACTGTATACTTCATATTAGTTGCTTACTTGCCAATTGACTTCATTTGTTTGTTGTCTATGTTTTTCACATAAGGAATTTTTAGTGTCCTCTTACTCTCTATGATTGAAGTTGTGCCTTGCCTGATCAGTAAAATGAAATGGGCTGTATAAATGTTATCAAACTAAATTAAAACAAGAAGGTTAAAGATTGGCTGGATGAGCTGGCAAAGAGCATTTTGTCTTTTGTCTTAATGGTGGGAGATTGTAGAACTCTGAGATAAAGAGAGATCTGATTTTCCTATTGCATGAGTCACAAAAAGCTAGTAGGCAGGTACAACTAATTTAGAGAGCTAATGGAATGCTATCATTTATTTCAAAGGGAATTAAAATCAAAAGTAATGGAATGCTATCATTTATTGCAAAAGTAATAATACCGGATACTGGTGAGACAATGTCTGGAATACTGTACACAATATTGATCATCTTATTTAAAGAAGGATATCAGCGGAGTAGGTAAGGGCTGTTTGGCAGTGGTTGCTTGAAGGCTCGGTGACGTTTGTTTAACGGTTTAAATTTGAAAGTTTTTTTTTTAAAAAAAGCGCGGAGCGGACCCGGAAGCTGGTGTAGCGCAAGCTTACCTGGGTAGGTTTTTTTTCCCTATAAAAGCGCGCAGGAGAGGAACCCGTGGGTGGTAGTGCCTCCCACCCACCCTTCTCCGCTAACCTAATAATAAGACCCGTTGTGGTAAGTAGGTAAGTGCTGCATTTTGCTTGTTCTATTCTTTAGACCTCGTTTTTTTTTAAAAGGTTACTTTTAGAGGGATGGCAGTGAAGGCAGTGCAATGTTCCTCTTGCAACATGTTTGAGGTGAGGGATGCCATGGTCGTCCCTGCTGATTACACTTGCAGAAAGTGCACCCATCTCCAGCTCCTCCAAGGGAAGGGTGGAGAAGAGCAGCTGGAGTTGGATGAACCTAGGATCATTCGGGAGGCAAAAGGGGTCATAGATCGGAGCTTTAGGGAAGTAGTAACTACAAAGATTGCAGACAGATGGGTGACAGTGAGGGGGACTGGGAGGAAGCAGCCAGTTCAGGGACCCCCTGCGGCCGTTCCCCTCAAGAACAAGTATACCGTTTTGGATACTTGTGGGAGGGATGACTTACCAGGGGTAAGTAACGGGGCCCAGGTCTCTGGCACGGAGCCTGTCCCCATTACTCAGAAGGGAAGGGTGAAGAAGAGCAGAGCAGTAGTAATTGGGGACTCGATAGTTAGGGGCACAGATAGGCGGTTTTGTGGGAACGAGAGAGACTCACGATTGGTATGTTGCCTCCCAGGTGCAAGGGTACGTGACGTCTCTGATCGTGTTTTCCGGGTCCTGGAGGGGAAGGGGGAGCAGCCCGAAGTCGTGGTCCACATTGGCACCAACGACATAGGTAGGAGGAGTGCCGAGGATGTTAGACAGGCTTTCAGGGAGCTAGGTTGGAAGCTCAGAGTTAGAACGAACAGAGTTGTTGTCTCTGGTTTGTTACCCGTGCCACGTGATAGAGATTCGAGGAATAGGGAAAGAGAACACTTAAATGCGTGGCTACAGGGATGGTGCAGGAGGGAGGGATTCCGGTTTTTGGATAACTGGGGTTCTTCCTGGGGACGGTGGGACCTCTATAAACAGGATGGTCTACACCTGAAACTGAGGGGCACCAGTATCCTTGG